>NC_080551.1:5760000-5942500 GCF_028640845.1 Ahaetulla prasina
TAAATAAGTGCAAGGATATCACACATCACTCCAAAGAGCATTTCACAATCTGTTCTCTTTTGAAAGAAATTTCCAAATCAAATTTTCTTTTAGCAAGTCGAATAAGAGATAGTCAGGGTGGGTTGGAGGGATAGGAATGAAAAAAAAAAAATTCTGATGCCCACCTACATTAGTTATTTGAATGGGTTTTAATTTAAACTTCCTCTTTTTTTTAAAAAAGTAGACAACATCTGTATTTGGGGTGAGGGTTGTAAAAGAAATGGTGGATTTGAATGAACAAAAGGAAACTGGAACAATTTAGTCTACATACAGACTATGTATGTAGAAGGGCTCAGTGGCTAAGATGCTAAGCTTGTCGATCAAAAGGTCAGCAGTTCAGCGGTTCAAATCCCTAGTGCCGCGTAACGGGGTGAATTTCCGTTACTTGTCCCAGCTTCTGCCAACCTAGCAGTTCGAAAGCACATCTGTTGTGTCTTGTCCGCTCTCACCGCAGCCGGGGTCTGCTTATCTGCTCCCGAACACGGAGGAATGTATGCCTCCCGGCCCCAGTCCTGGCTCCATGCCCCGACAAGCTGCAGAGGAGGGGGCACCTCCCAGTCCCAGCCCTGGCTCCATGCCCAAGCAGGCTGTAGAGGAGGGAGCATCCCCCGGCCCCAGCCCTGGCTCCATGCCCAGGCAAACGGAGCAGCTAGACCCCTCCCCCTCCTCCACAGCATGTGAGCCTGAGGAAAGTTTACTTCCAACAGCTGATTGGAGTGACCCTTGCATCAGAAGATTGGATAGGCGGAGGCAACAGAAGGAAGGGAGGGACAGGCCTTAATGAGTGCTGAGTCATGGAGCCACACCCCATGGCCTATATAAAGGATCTGCTTTCTGGCAGTCTCTGAGTCAGGCAAAGTCGAACTTATCTTGCTGAAGTCACTTACTGGTCTCCTGCCTGCTCTGAGGACTTTGCTAGGACTTTGGGCAGAGCTGCAGAGGCAAGCCTGATTCGGATTTCTCTGACCCGGCCATCAGCGGAGGAGTGGGACACGACAACATCAAAAATGCAGGTAGAAAAATAGGGACCACCTTTGGTGGGAAGGTAACAGCATTCTGTGCACTTTTGGCGTTGAGTCATGCCAGCCACATGACCACAGAGAAGTATTTGGACAGCGCTGGCTCTTCGGCTTTGAACTGGAGATGAGCACCACCCACTAGAGCCGGGAACGACTAGCACATATGTGCGAGGGGAACCTTTATCTTTTTACAGACTACGAGCGATGAGGTCAGGGAGTAGTGTCTTGTATCTTCAGCCATTCATCATTCAAAAATGCCGGTCATGTACAGGTATCCAAAATAATATTGAAAAAGCTATACTTACAGCTTCATTTAAAAAATGAATGTTTGGGTTAACAGTATACAAACAGTCCTTATTCCAACAAATTATAAACAATGCTATCTATTCTGGGAAAGCTGCTTCCGTTCTCATATTTTTTTTCCCCTGTGTCTGGCACTGCAAAAATAGTTACGTTTCTTTTCAAAGATCCTCATTTCCTACCAGCAAGGAAAACTCAGGATTACAAAACTGAATGCTACCACCTCCAATTGAAGCTGGTGGAGTCAGGATGATTGGTCTTTTTTTATAATTGGGACAGCTATTGTGTGAAACTTTCCTGGTTTAGCATTCCTTTTGGGGAATCTGCTGGACAATTATAATTTGTGGAAGATGATAGATGATTAGATAGATAGATAGATAGATAGATAGATAGATAGATAGATAGATAGATAGATAGATAGATGATAGATGATTGATTGATAGACAGATAGATAGAATAGATGATAGGTAGATAGATAGGTAGACAGACAGACAGATCATCTATCTACTAGTTATTTTTCTATCCAACTGTATCTATTTATCAATTGGCTATATCATGTATTTAATATACCTATCAACCATCTATCTCTATCCATCTGTCTCTATCAATCAATCAGTCATCTCTTTCCCACCTATTTATTCTGTATTGTCAATAAATGATAGAAATGGGAAAGAGATGATTGATAGATATAGATAATTGATAAGTATATTAAATACATGATATAGCTAATTAATAAATACAGATGGATAGAAAAATAGATAGATAGATGTGGATGGATAGATAGATAGATAGAGAGATAGATAGATAGATATGGATGGGTAGATAAATATGGATAGGTAGATAGATCGATATGAATGAATGGATAATAGATATAAATAGATGGATAAATGGATGGATAGATGGATAGATAGATGGATGGATGGATAGATGGATAGATAGATATGGATGGATAGATAAATTTGGATAGGTAGATAGATCAATATGAACGAATGAATGGATAGATAGATGATAGATAGATATAAATAGATGGATGGATGGATGGATGGATGGATGGATAGATAGATAGATAGACAGATAAATAGATAGATGTGGATGGATAGATAAATATGGATAGGTAGATAGAATAGAATAGAATAGAATAGAATAGAATAGAATAGAATAGAATAGAATAGAATAGAATAGAATAGAATAGAATAGAATAGAATAGAATAGAATAGAATTTTTTATTGGCCAAGTGTGATTGGACACACAAGGAATTGTCTTGGTGCATATGCTCTCAGTGTACATAAAAGAAAAGATATGAATGAATGAATGGATAGATAGATAGATAGATAGATAGATAGATGTGGATGGATAGATAAATACGGATAGGTAGATAGATTGACATGAATGAATGGATAGATAGATAATAGATAGATCAATCCCAGGTGGTAAAGAAAAGAGGTAGCACCAAAGAAAAGAAGTAACAATCTCTCATGTAACTCATCACTGTTAAACCCAATGTACAATGTACCTGAAAGTTAAACCTGATACACTGAAAAAGACATTTTCTTTATTACTCTATATTTATTGTATAGCAAGGAATGTTTGGAACTTGCCTCCCCCCTCATCCTTCTTCTTCTTCTTTTTTTTAAAATAATCATCCAATTTTAGCAGCCCCGAAAGAGCTGAATAGGCCCTTTTAAATACTTTTCTTTCTGAGGGAAGACAATAAAAGGTTCTCATTGGCCCTCATTATCTGCACCTTGATTTCACTTGCATACCTGCTCCGCTGCACTGGTTCAAGACAATTAATCCTAATATTCTTTCTTCCCGGTGTAATTTCTCATCTTGTCAGGTCTCTTTCTGTAATGACTAAAGGGGAGTGGCCAGGTTTTGAAAACCTTGGGGCCAAGCCAGCTGCCTTTCCCCACACGCAACTGTTCGCTCCCGATTTCCTTAATGAAACGTTGTGTTTCTTCCCCTCCCAACCAAACTGTGTATTTTTTTTTTTTTAAAAAAGCTGGCGGGATTAACCTGGACCACACTGCTTATTAATATGCTCATTACAAGCCAGAATGGGTTGAGCAGCAGGCCTGCTTCAGATCTTTCAAAGAGAGAGAGAAAGAGGCAGAGAAGAGAAAAACCCAACTCATTAATATCGTGTGTAGCCCCAACACAGGGACGCTCTTTCAGCCTCTCTTTGCCGAACAGCCTAATTGCAGTCCGTCAGATGCAAAAAACAAACAAACCCCAACGCTCCGATCACCGCAGCTGTATTCAGCAAGATGCGCTTGGCCAAACTTGGAAACGGTCGGCTTTTGTGAAGAATGGGGCTCATTTAGAGTTTGCTAGGCAAAGGATTCTGGGAAAGACAGGAGGAAAAACTGGACTAGATGGGGTATAAACCCAGAGGAACCTGGTGCACGTGTGTCGTCCTTGGAGGGTCTCAGCCATCCAGTTCATGGTTGTCCCAAAGGGCAACTTTGCTTTTCCTGAAAGACGTTTCGTTTGTCACCCAAGAACTTCTTCAGTTCACTGAAGATGGTAACTGTTCACTGAAGAAGCTTCTTGGGTGAGAAGCAAAACATCTTCAAGCAAAACAAAGAAAGTCCAGTTGCCTTTTGAAAAAGCACCTAGCACATTTGTTTTTTCTGTCCAATTTTTTTTGTCTGATGGGAAGAGTAGACCAGACAACATTTCTGCTGGGAGGGATGGGCCTCATACTTAAAGGTAAAAAGGTGAAGTTTTCCCCTGTCCAGTCATGTCCAATTTTAGAGGTCGGTGCTCATCTCAGTTTCCTAACTGAGGGAGCCAGCATTGTCTAAAGATGTTTCCATGGTCATGTGGCTGGCATGACGATATGCAAGGCGCACAGAACACTGTTACCTTCCCACCAGAGCGGTGCCTATTTGCATTTGCATGCTTTCGAACTGCTAGGTGGGCAGGAGGTGAGGCACGTAATGAGCACTCGCCCTGTCACAGAGCCCTCGGGTCTCGAACAGCCAACCTTTGGGTCTAAAAGCCAAATGTCTTAACTGCTAAGGCTGAGTATCTATCTCATTCTTAACCCTTCAAAAATTGTGGTCATTGGTTTCTAGCAAAGATTCTCATCCTGCTGCTTTTCTAAACTGGTGTTTAGGAAGCTGCCTTCTTCAGAATGAAAAGGTGTATTTATTATTCCAAAGGTTTCCTTCTTATGAAATCCAATTCTGGACTAACCCTTTATGACTTTCTGGAAGGGTGTCATATCTCAAAGGTGTTGCAAAGAGATTCAAGCTTTTCTTTGCTATCAAGAGGTGGAGACTGTGTCTAGATCAGGGGTCTCCAACCTTGGCAACTTTAAGACTTGTGGATTTCAACTGCCAGAAATCCTCAACCAGCTGAGGATTTCTGGCAGTTGAAGTCCACAAGTCTTAAAGTTGCCAAGGTTGGAGACCCCTGGTCTAGAAGACTTTTTTTTCTAGCTTCAGTTCACGTTGCATTTCTTCTGGTGACAATCAGTCCCATCTTCATTAACTTGAGAATAGATGGCTTTAACTCATTCTGCTGGGCCACTTTTCACGACAATCCAGACATGTTAGCTGGTGTAGAATGCAGCAGGCCATTAGCTGGCAGGAGAGACCTACTTAAGCAGGACTAGAGATCAATCTTGCAGTCCTGGTATCGGCTTCCATTTTGTTTCCAGATGATGGGTTTAATCTAGATAGCAACATGGTCTTGATCTACTAGACAAACTTGTCCAAATATGATCTGCCCAGTGGTAAAATCCAATTTTTTTAAACTACCGGTTCTGTGGGCATGGCTTGGTGGGCGTGGCAGGGGAAGGATCCTGCAAAATCTCCATTCCCACCCCACTTCAGGGGAAGGATATTGCAAAATCTCCATTCCCTCCCCACTCTGGGGCCAGCTAGAGATAGTATTTGCTGGTTCTCTGAACTATTCAAAAATTCCACTACTGGTGCTCTGAACTGCTCAAAATTTCCGCTACCAGTTCTCCAGAACCTGTCAGAACCTGCTGGATTTCACCCCTGGATCTGCCTCATTTGAATGATCAGCCTAGGATGTTTCAGGTTTTCTCCCTTGGATTTTAGGAGGATGGGGTTTAGAAGCATGCATTTTCTGGGATGGCCCCATTACTTGGAAATACACTCCATCCGTATGTGAGCCGTAGTAGCGCAGTGGTTAAAATGCAGTATTGCAGGCCGACTCCACCCATAACCAGGAGTTTGATCCTGACCAGCTCAAGGTTGACTTTCATCCTTCTGAGGATGGTAAAATGAGGACCCAGGTTGTTGTTGGGCAATATGCTGACACTGCAAACTGCTCAGGGAGGGCTGTGAAACAGTATAAAGTGGTATATAAGTGCTATAAGGGCTATTGCTATCCCTGAGGTCCAAGTTGGCAAATACATTTTTATTTTCATTTGTCATTTGTTTTTTTTAAAAAATGATTTTAATATTTATGTGAACTGACTGGAGTGAATCAGACCAGAAACTAAAAGATAAATTACACGTTCTGCCTTGCAGCTGGTGATTTTTTTCACAAGACTTTTTTAAAAAAAACAACAACTAAATTTTGTAGTTCAACAATGTCTTGGAAAGCTGCCAAATGGGGATTTCTGGAATTGGGTTTCCTCATCCCAAGTTGGTTGATGACATGGTTCCAGATGAATTTTATAGCAATTTGGTAAGTTGCAACCTATGTGAACACAAGCTCGAACATCTGGAATTAGTAAATTCAGACTTAAGGAAACATGAAGAGCAAGGTAAGCTGTATCTCCTGAAGTACTTTTGCTCATTATTGGACTTCCTCAATTATAGTTGATGTGATTCCAACTTCTAAAGTATCTGCCAAATCCTAGGGCTCTCTTAACTGGACTATCAAATAATCTATAAGTGAACAATGTAATTTAAGAAATTTCCAGAGGCTCTAAGAAACATGTGACATGGACATGACTATCAAAACCAGACCAGATCAGTCCAGTTGTGGTAGAACAAAAAGTAGACTTGGACTGAGATGATTCCAATTTAACTTTGCCCTCTTTATGGAAACTCACCAATTGATTTAAGTCCAATCGCTTGGCCCTAATCTATCAGGGGCCCTAATCTATCAGGGGTGTTTTGGGGAGGGACGATAAAATAAAAGGAGATTCCCCTTTTATGCCCTCTTGAGCTCTCAATTAAATGGATAAATCTAAATCTATCCAAAAAAATGGAAAAAGCAAAACAGAAACGATCTGTTTTGGATATATCCAGATGGGCGACCTTTTTAGGATAGAAATATGAAACCTATTAGAATAAAATAGAATAGAATAGAATAGAATAGAATAGAATAGAATAGAATAGAAGTAGAGTAGAGTAGAGTAGAGTAGAATAGAACAGAACAGAACAGAACAGAATAGAATAGAATAGAATAGAATAGGAGTAGAGTAGAGTAGAGTAGAATAGAATAGAATAGAATAGAATAGAATAGAATAGAATAGAACAGAACAGAACAGAACAGAACAGAACAGAACAGAATAGAATAGAATAGAATAGAATAGAATAGAATAGAATTCTTTATTGGCCAAGTGGACATACAAGGAATTTGTCTTTGGTGCATACGCTCTCGGAGTACATAAAAGAAAAGATACATTTGTCAAGAATTATAAGGTACAACACTTAATGATAGTCATAGGGAAACAGTCAATATAAAAAGAATATCAGCAAACAAGGTTACAGTCATACAGTCATAAGTGGGAGGAGAAGGGTGATAGGAACGCTGAGAAGATTAATAGTAACACAGACTTAGTAACTAGTTTGACAGTGTTGAGGGAATTATTTGTTTAGAGTGATGGTGTTTGGGAAAAAACGGTCCTTGTGTCTAGTTGTTCTGGTGTGCAGTGCTCTATAGCGTTGTTTTGAGGATAGGAGTTGAAACAGTTTATGTCCAGGATGCGAGGGGTCTGTAAATATTTTCACAGCCCTCTTTTTGACTCGTGCAGTATACAAGTCCTCAATGGAATGCAGGTTGGTAGCAATTATTTTTTCTGCCGTTCTAATGATCCTCTGAAGTCTGTGTCTTTCTTGTTGGGTTGCAGAACCGAACCAGACAGTTATAGAGGTGCAGATGACAGACTCAATAATTCCTCTGTAGAACTGTATCAACAGCTCCTTGGGCAGTTTGAGCTTTCTGAGTTGGTGCAGAAAGAACATTCTTTGTTCTGCTTTTTTTTGATGACGATTATTGCCTTGTTAAAGATAAACCTGTTTTATCTTTAGAACAAATTAAGGACTGCTTAAATGAGAAGCGAAAAGAAATGACTGGAACCGCTCGAATTAAAAGGGGTAGATGCGCTATCTATAACATAAATGTCAGGGTTCTAAATAACACCCGCAAGTAACCCCAGAAGCCCTGTTTTACATTTGGGCCTTCAGGCCTGCCACATTTTCTATTGTTGGAAAATGTGAGAGACTTGAAGGCCCAACTGTAAAAGATGGCTTCCCTGTCTGACAATAAGTCCTTGACTTGCAACGATCCATTCAGTGACTGTTCGAAGTTACAACAGCACTGAAAAATAAATGAGTTAGGACCTATTTTGACACGACTGTGGTAGCAACCCCCTGGTTATGCGATCATAGTTTAGATGCTAGGCAACTGACATGTACTTATCACAGTTGCCTTATCCCAGGGTCATGTGATTACTTTTTATGACCAATGAGGTCGTTCCGTTAAAAAAGAAAAAGAAAAAGAAAAAATAGAATATTTTTGTAAAACTTGCGTTCCAAAATCCTGCCCGTGACGAATGTGTATAACTAAGGACATCACCATGGAATTAAAAGTATATTAAAAAAAAAGTAATTTTAGAAATTTAAATTAAGAATTATGTAGGTTAAGGGAAATCATTCACCAATATATTTCACTTGTTAGGGGCATTTGTGAATTAAAAGGGATTCAGGTATTTTTTTTATTCTTAAAACTGTTTGTTAAGAAAAAACCCTTCACAATGAATTGACCCATTTTCCTTGAAAGGTTAAAGCAAAATTGATTTAGTCTGATCTACAGCTCCCTAGCTATGAAGAATTCAAACCAAAATCAAATACAAGTTCTGGCACATAAAATTGTATATCCTTACAGCAGCTTCGTCAAAGAGCCGAGCTGCTTTTCCTACAGTCCTCTGAGTTTTGTCAATTCCCACCATTCTTTTTTGGGAGGAAATAATCTGTTCTGTATCACTCCTAGTGATGGAAAAGAAAGTACAGTAATTGCTTACATTCGCCCCAAAAGTGGCATTTTTGTTGCTCTACACACACACACACACACTTTTTGGTTGCTTTCCTGGGCATGAGAAGGATAGGGGAGACCATCAAACATTCAAGACTTGTGAGTATTGTCAATTCCCACCATTCTTTTTTGGAGGAAATAATCTGTTCTGTATCACTACTAGTGTTTGAAAGGAAGGTAATTCCTTACATTCTAAAAACATGCCATTTGTGTTGCTCTACACACACAAATTGGCCAATGTGATGACTGTAATGTTGAGATCAGGAGGCATATAGCACTTGGAACAACTGGTCATCACTTCTTTACCCTCCTACCATCAGGAAGGAGATATAGAAGGATAGCCAGCCACACAAACAGGCTGAAGAACACTTTTTATCCGTGGGCTGTCAGACTTCTGAATGAGAAATAACATCATAACTACGTAATATGATGGGCTGCAGAGCCGGCACAACATGTAACACGTTCACACTGATGCAATTGGACTGGGTGTTTTGTTAATATGATTTATTGGGTTAGGAATTTTCTGTCTTCACTGTGAGTTGTATTGTGTTGGTGAGGGGGGAGTGCACTGAGGGAGCTCCACCAATCTCATTGTACATATGTTGTGCACTGACGATAAAGATTTGAATTTGAATTTGACTGCAATGTCTGGTGTGAATAATTTCTGGAAGAGTCACGATATCAACCTCTCAACCAAATGTAGAGTAGTCAACGCCATCCAATTGTTATTTATGGCTGCAAAAATTGGACTCTGCAAAAGGCAGATAGGAGAAAGGTGGACACTTCCTAATTGTGGTGCTGGAGATGATTATTATGCATTCCCACGGACTGCAAAGATTACAAAGAAGTCCTAGACCAAACCTCACCAAAACATAACTCAAAGCCAAGGTCACCAAACAAAGGGTATCAGACATTGGTTATGTCCTGTGAGCTGACTCCCTCAAAAAGTCAATCATGCTGGGAGTGGTCAGCAGAAAAAGAGAAGGGGCTGCCTAGTTCTGAGTGGTTGGACACTATAAAATCTTGCGTAGCTTCTTCTCCAGAAAGATTATACTACTAACCAGAGCATATAAAACATTTGCTAGACCAATTCTTGAATACAGTGTGCCTGTCTAGAACCCATACCTCATTTCGGACATTAATACAATTGAGCACGTCCAGAAATATTTTACAAGAAGAGTACTCCACTCCTCTGTTTACAACAAAATACCTTATGCCACCAGACTTGAAACCCTGGGTTTAGAAAATTTAAAATTCTGCCGCCTTCGACGTGACCTGAGTTTAACTCATAGAATCATCTGTTACAATGTCCTTCCTGTTGAAGACTACTTCAGCTTCAATCGCAACAATACTTGAGTACACAATAGATTTAAACTTAAAGTGAACTGCTCCAATCTTGATTGCAGAAAATATGACTTCAATATCAGAGTTGTTAATGCCTGGAATGCACTACCTGACTCTGTGGTCTCTTCCCAAAATCCCCAAAACTTTAACCAAAGACTGTCTACTGTTGACCTCACCCCATTCCTAAGAGGTCTGTAAGGGGCGTGCATAAGAGCACCAGCATGTCTACCGTTCCTGTCCTAATGTTCCCTTTGATTGTATCCAATTCATATAGTTATTTCATGCTTATGCTTATATATATGCTTACATATCATATAGTTATTTCTTGCTTATGCTTATATATACTGTTGTGATAAATAAATAAATAAATAAAACAAATAAAGTATGACACCAGGATGACCATGGCAGATATGAAGGAGAAGGGCGAGACAGAGGGCCATTGAGAGTGTTGATCCATAGATCAAGGGTCAGACAAAACTGAATGGCTGATGATGACATACACACATCCTTAATTGCGAAGAAATAAAAGAGAGGGAAGACCATCAAATGTTCTTCTGCTACTTCAGGAGAAGATGGTCTTCTCCATCCCATCTTTTGTTTCCTATTGGGAACACATCTGGTTTGATCCAGAAGACCCTGGTCAGGCTGCTAACATGGCCCACTGCATTTCTTCAAGCTGGTCTTCTCCATCCCATCTTTTGTTTCCAATCAGAGGCAATTCTGGTTTGATCTGGAAAACTCTGGTCAAGCTGCTAACATGGCCCACTGCATTTCTTTGAGCTACCCGCCTCCTTTCCCTCTCTTAACGAATTCAGAGACGGTCACCTCTGTGCATATTTTTTTTTAATAAAAAAAAGAACCTTTCCCTCTCTTGTCATTGATGGAGCAGGCATATTAATCACGTTCAACCCTGGTAACATTAACAATCCGTCAAAATGGCTTGGGTGATGTTTCATCTGGTATAACTAGGAAATTCACTTGCAGACTGGCTGATTTGGCCTGGCATTCTTTTCTTTCTTTCTTTCTTTCTTTTTCCTTTTCCCTTTTTTTTTTTTTTTGGGTGGCGGTGGCCTGGAGGACAAATGCCTTTTGTTCTTGTTCTTTTGTTCTTGTTCATTTTCAAAAGAGCTTTGTCTCTCCTCCTTTTAGCAACGGTATCTCAGTGGCTTGTCAAACTTTAACAATGTTGGAGGAATGTGCCGACAAATGGCGAAGCTCAGGGAGGGCTCAGTTGAGTGAGGAATTTGACGGATGGGGGACCCATTCTCATCCTGGAATGGAGAATACAGAATAATGGCCTGTTGAAGAGGGTTGGGGGAAAAAACAACAACAACGACAGCAACGTTTCAAACAAGCAGACACAGTTCTTCCCTTTTCACAATAATGTTTAATTAGCTTCACAAACTCTACGCATACAAACAATTTTGAAGGCAGCTGTTTACTGGGTTTTTATTTGTTTCGATCCTTCAATCATAGGGAGGAGAAGGAAAGAGGGGAGAAAATTGCTCTTTTCTCAGCTTCTGGAATTCCATCACTTTTGCCAAGCTGTTTTTTTTGCAGACCTCTGATCCGTTCTCCAAAATCTACAAGTCTTCCCTCTCCCCCCACCCAGCACCGAGCCAGTTTGCTCAGCGGAGTTCTCTCTCTGGTCCGGCTTGTTCCCGCTGAGTTTCCAACTGCAGCTTTGTCTCCCTGATACACACAATATTGCCACCCAGCATTGTACCAAATGAACGATCAAAACAAACAAGCAAAAGAACCCAAAACACTCCTGAGAAATGCCTGCACCCTCCTCCCCTCGCTTAATGCTCCTGCAGCTATATGTTTATAATAACAAGGCAGATTTTTTTTTTAAAAAAAAAATACGGCTGACGTTGAATTTGATTTTGATCCAGAGTTGGGGTGGGGGGGGGGAACCTTGCATCAATTTCATCATCCCAAGTCCAACATGGCAATTCACCCTGCTCCTTGGACTTTGATGATAAGCTGTGGTGGCGCAGTGGTTAGAGTGCAGTACTGCAGGCTACTTCTGCTGCCTGCCAGCTGCCTGCAATTTGACAATTAGAATCTCACCAGATTCAAGATTGACTCAGCCTTCCATCCTTCTGAGGTCAGTAAAATGAGGACCCAGATTGTTGGGGGCAGTGGTAGGTTTCAAATTTTTTTACTACCGGTTTTGCGGGTGTGGCTTGGTGGGCATGGCATGGATTGTTAGGTGTGGCTTGGTGGGGATGGCAGGGGAAGGATACTGTAAAATCTCCATTCCCTTCCCAATCCAGGGGAAGGTTACTGAAAAATCCCCATTTCCTTCCAATCAGCTGGGACTCGGGAGGCAGAGAATAGATGGGGGCAGACCCAGTCAGAATTTTTACTACTGGTTCTCCAAACTATTCATTGCCATCGCTACCGGATCGGGTGATCTGGTCTGAACCGGGAGCATTTCATCCCTGGGTTGTACTAGAATGTTCTATGATTATGATTCTATGATGTTTCTTCTGTGGCATACTTTGAACGGCAGTTGCTAGGGCTGGAGAATATGTCAATCATCTCTTCTCTGTGACTGCCCTCAAGTACTGGAAGACAATTATGATGTTACATCCTAATGCCTGGCTAAATGGCTCAGTGGCTAAGATGCTGAGCTTGCCGATCAGAAAAGTTGGCAGTTCGAATCCCTAGTGCAGGTCTCCTGTGTGAGCAGGAGCAGGGGGTTGGACTAGATCAGGGGTCTCCAACCTTGGTCCCTTTAAGACTTGTGAACTTCAACTCCCAGAGTTCCTCAGCCAGCTTTGCTGGCTGAGGGGCTCTGGGAGTTGAAGTCCACAAGTCTTAAAGGGACCAAGGTTGGAGACCCCTGGACTAGATGACCTCCAAGGTCCCTTCCAACTCTGCTACTTTTATTATTACCCATGTTTCCCCGAAAATAAGACCCTGTCTTATATATTTTTTTTGAAGCCTGAAATAAGCGCTTGCCCTTATTGCCCTGCGCTGAAAAGCCCGATTGGGCTTATTACAGGGGATGTCTTATTTTGGAGAAAACAGGGTATTATTATTATAATCCTTGTCTTTGGTAGGCTAGACATGTCTGGCTCCCACATCCATTCATCATTCAGACCCTTTATCATGTTTCTTGCTCTTCTCTGCATGCTTTCTAGAGTCTCCGCATCTTTCTTGTATCTTGATGACCAAGAACTGTAAAGTGTTCATCAAGGATAGTTGAACTCAAAATTCCTACACTGAACAGGTGTTGGAGTTTACTTCTGGCCTGTAAGTGGTTCATTTCTTCTGGGACAAATTTCTGTTCTTTGACCTTGAGGAAATAGAAGATACCTCAGACGAAGCAGGGACAACCAAGGTAGTCAATAAACATCACTAAGTTTATTTTATGCGTGTTCTTTGTGTGAATTTTGGCCAATTGAAACGTTAAGCCTATTTTTTCTTGTGTTGATTGAAATAAATTTCCTTGCAATGTTTTCAGACAGGTTTTTATGTTGTTTTGATAGAGTCTGAATCTGATGGGATTCAGTTGCAAGTTTCTCCAATTGATGTGGATGCTACCAATATGCTACTGATTTCATATTCATTAGTGAATATTTTATTAGCTGTGCATGGATATTTCATCTATTTGTGAACAAGCTTCTGCCATCTATTAGAGGAAAATCTAAACGAAACACTTTATTAATTCACATATTAGTTTCTGATATGAAATTGATTAATAGGTTTAAGAATTTGTTTTTATTTTGCTTTATAGGGAAGCAGGATTTGTCCGATCCTGTTTTGAGTGGCTTCGAGTGGAATTTGCTAAAGCAGTATATCTATATGTATCTATATATCTTAATTATCTATCTATCTATCTACCTACCTACCTACCTACCTATCCTATTTCCCTCAAAATAAGACATCTCCCTGATAATAAACCCAATAAGGACTTTTGAGCGCATAGCAATAAGGCCAAGCACTTATTTCAGGGTTCAAAAAATAAATAAATAAGACAGGGTCTTATTTTCAGGGAAACACGGTTATCTATCGATCTATCGATCTATCAATCTATCGATTGATCTATCCATCCTCTCTCTCTCTCTCTCTCTTTCTCTCCCCCTCCCTCCTTCCCTCCCTCCCTCCCTCTCCTATCTATCCAGTTTATATATATCAGACTGGGGAATGTTTTAATGTTGGAGCATGCAGAACAGCAGGCAAAAGGAATCAGAGTACAGGGGTAATTTATAATCATGAGAGATTCTCTAGGTTCATCTATCTAGAATGATCACATTACTACAGGGTGTATGAGGGGTGTTTTTCTTGAAATTATGGGTATAGCTTTCGAGTCACAGCTTGCAGCTCTGGGTTTTGCATAATGAGAGGCTAGGATGAAAGGTGCAGACGTGTGATTAATCTTGATTTTAAGGTGAGACAGTATAGATGACTTTGGAGTAAAACAGACAAATCTATATCCATACCAGTTTCACACAGATTCGGTAGTAAGGCTGTTTTATCCAGGTTTTGAATTGGTTTACATGAAAAAAAAAGAAAAGAAAATTCTTTTCCCTTTTATTTTATTGTAAATGAATTTCTTCAGTTATTAATAACAAATAAGAAAGAATGATTTCATATTAAGGAATCCTTGACCGCTCACTGAAGAGGCCACCAAAACAAAAATTTGTGTATATTACTGGAAGTTCTCTTCCCATGCTTTTTAAAAATTTATTTTGGTTTATTCAAGCATCTATATTTTTATTTCATCATACCAATAAAGGAGAATACTTGAAGCTCAGGCTTGCAATGAAAGGTCCCTGGTGCTCTCTGAGCTGGGTGGTTTTCTTGCAGACGTTTTATGACCCAAACTAGGTAACCAATTAGATAACAGCATTGATGATGTTACCTAGTTTGTGTCGTGAAACGTCTGCAAGAAAACAAGCAAGCTCAGAGAGCACCAAGGAGCCCTCGGTTCCTCCTCCTCCTCCTCCTCCTCCTCCTCCTCCTCCTCCTCCTCCTCCTCCACCACCACCACCACCACCATCACTACCTCCTCCTCCTCCTCCTCCTCTCCCCACTTACAAACCCAATTCTCCTAATTTTTAGGTTGGATGTCTCCTTGATCACTTTCCATCCATTGTTTCTTGTTCTGCCTTCAGGTATTTTGGAGAATACTCTTCTTTGTGGCAGCCCCTCAAATACTGGATCGTTATTCATGTCACCCCTAATTCAAATTTGGGGGGGACCCTACATCTTGCCACTATAACCTGTACAGGCCAATGTGTGAGGAAATTTTGCATTTCATCTAATACATGAATTGGGAATGACGAAAGAAAGGAAGGAAGGAAGGAAGGAAGGAAGGAAGGAAGGAAGGAAGGAAGGAAGGAGAAGAAAAGAAAAGAAAAGAAAAGAAAAGAAAAGAAAAGAAAAGAAAAGAAAGAAAGAAAGAAAGAAAGAAAGAAATCACCTATTTTGATTTAGGTGACACTTTTGCAAATATAACTTGCACGAGATTTGCTCACATGGCAAGAGGTCTATGAGAGAGTGGTCTGAGGTCTATGAGAGAGAGTTTGTTTAGTTCTTTTTTTTAAAAAAAAATCCCAATAAAGAGTTCCACAGCTGGTAGGTGAAGACTATGATCTAGAACTTATTGAATAGCATTAAAAATGCTATAATGAAAATAGGCAAGGAAAGATTATTCCTTTTATTGAAGATATCAGGTTTGGAGATCAGTCATTCGTATAAAACTTATTGCAAAGTTAGAGAAGGACCAAAAAAAAAAACTTTTCCAAAGTTTCAAGCAAAATTCTTGGGCTTTAAGATCTACTTTAAAAGCCTTGGAGCTACAACTCCCTCAAAATGATTTTGGAAATATTTCTGCCTCCTCCCTCTCTGTGGCTACTTTTCACTTCTGAAATCCAGAGGTAAGAATCTTCAATACCGCCCTTAGAAAAGAAATCCATTCGAGGTATTATTTCTAAGGATTTTTTTTTTATTAAAAAAAAATAATCATAAATGTGACAAAGTCTGAAATGATCAGAGCGGTTTCTCTGAGAAGAAAAATGTTGTGCATGTGAGTGGCCCTTGGTACGCCGAATTCAAAGCAACTATTATATAGAAACTCTTAAATGTTTTGGTATTTACTTGACCAAATAAACCACTTCCATGACGAAAGGAGAGGAGGGGGGAGTAAATTATAGAAACCCCCCCCCTTTCAAAATATTGGTATCAACCTTTTTAGTACGGGGTCAAGTTATTAATCTGTTCCAGGGTTATTTCTCTTGAAAAGGGAAATAAAAGCCTTTTCTTATTGAATAGTTTGCTCTTCTCAGGTCCCGGTGAAAGAAAATATGTAAAGATTTCTTGTTCGAGATGTTGGATCCGCTCTTTCAACTTCCTTTTTTAAGTCAGAGAAGTGCGCTGAATAGAAATCTCTCTTTCAGGCTTCCAGTGACGTCACCCTCCTGTTGGGTGCTCTAACAGAGCACTCCGTGTTAGAAGATTGTAAAAGTCAGTGAAACAGAAAATAAATCACTGTTCACTGAGCTTAGCATAATCTCTGGGTGAAAGAGGTTATCAGAATTGTGGAAGAGTGGCAGGTCTGACAGGGGGTTTGCTCTCAAGAGCGAATTTTCCTGGATTTATGACCCCACCGAATTCCACTCCTTCCAACTTCAGCACGCCCCTGTTTTTATCAGGGAAAAGGAGAGGAATGTCGCTTCTGCTCTAGAAGGCTTATTAAATTGATTGATATTCCAAGCAGACGGGAATTTCACAAGTGTTCGAACTTTGATGCAGAATCAGCACGGCAAGTACCGACTCCCTTTTTGAAACTTGAAACCTTTCTTTGTCTTTGATTAATTGACTTTTAAAATGGCGTCTAAAAGTGAAAGTAAAAATTTTTTAGTACGATGAAGCAGCGTTATTTGTGGATTGTTACAAACGGAGTTTTTTTATACTGAAAGGAGGGAAGGAGAGTTATTAAGTTTGAATTCCTGATTCTTTTGAAGACAGAATGGCAGCTAAACCTTTAAAGCCTTCTGGAAGAAGGGGATCTGAACCAAGTCTTGAGGAAATATTGAAAGAACAATTAAAACTTTCTGAAGATAGGCAGAAAGAGATGATGGAGAATTTTAATGCAAAAATAAGAGAAGATATTCTTATGGCAGTTCAAGGACTGAGTAAAAAAATTGAAGGATTGGAAGTGGAAATGCAACAGATCTCTCAGTCAAATAAGCATTTAGAAGACGAAATGAAAGGTGTTCAGAAAAAAGTGGATCAAAATGAAGATCAGGTTGTGATATTACAATATAAACTTATGGAAGGAGCTCTTAGAATTCGTGGTATGCAGAAGAGCGTGGAGAAGACTTAAGAAAATTATATCAGAAGCATTGGCTGAATTTATTGAAGCGGACCCCAAGAGGTAGCTTACCAAATTGATAAAATATATAGAGTTAATTCTTGGATTGCAAGACAGAGAAAGCTTCCTCGACATTGTGGTTTATTTTGTGAAAAGGACTATGAGAAATCAAATTCTGCAAGTTTCATATCAGACAACTTTAAAAATTGGAGAACAGGAGTTGAAGGTGTTGAAAGAGATTCCTTCAAAGATGTTAAGAGACAGGAAGGAATTTGCTTTTTACACAAGAACTTAAAAACATCAGATTCAATTCAGATGGGAGGTGCCAGTTGGACTGACACTATTCTATCAAGGAAGGAGATATAGAATTGACACTGTTTTAAAGGCAAAGGATTTTCTTTCTACAGTTTTGAAAGTCGAAATAGAAGTGATAGAAAACTTCAAGAGACTCAAGAAGGCGTGGTGACCCAAGAGCCTTTATTGCTGCCAGTATTAGAGGAACCACAAGAGCAAAGGGTGACAAGAGGAGCCCTTAAGCGAAAGAAGAGCAACAGTCTCAAAGTAAAAGTCAGGATCCCATTATGGAAGCTGTGGGAGGAGCTAGACGGAAGATACCGGAGGAGGAGCTTCCGTTGTCTGCTTCAAAGCTTCAGGAGGCCAGTAATGGCAAATAGAATCTTGTCATGGAATGTTAATGGCTTGAATTCAGCTCAGAAAAGAAGGAAAATATTTCACTACTTGAAACAATTAAAATGATGTGATTTGTTTGCAAGAGACACATATAAAATTATCAGACCAAAAATATTTAATTAATTCAAAATTGGGTAACCATTTTGTTGCATCAGCTTTGGAAAAGAAGCATGGAATTGTTGTATATATCAGGAAGGATATACCAGCTAAGCTAATTGAGGCAGATATTCAAGGAAGATTTATTGCTATTGAATTGGTGATAGATGCAAAAGACTTTGTTGATAGGTATTTATGCACCTAATCAGCAACAAGAAAAGTTTTACAAAATGTTACACGAGAGCTTGCCCTCTGGGATTATAGTTCGTTTATTTTATTAGGAGACTGGAATGGAGTAATTGATACAAGAAGGGATAAGAGAACCTCCTCCAAGAAGATACCTATACATGCAAAATTACCAAAATCCTTTTTTGAAATGATGGAAGACTTTGAGTTTAGAGATATATGGAGGTTACGGAATCCAGATGAGAGAGATTTTACTTTTTTTTCTGATAGGCATCAATCTTTTTCACGCATTGATTTTATTTTAATTTCTAATGACTTGCTTTCTAGGGTGAAGAAAATGAAGATATTTCCGAGGTGTTTAACTGACCATAGCCCAGTATGGATGGAATTATTACAAGGGAAAAAAGGTGGTAGAACATGGAGGTTGAATGAAAATCTGTTTAGATATGAGGATAATGTAACTTATTGTAAGAAACAGTTAAAAGAATTTTTTGATTTTAATATGTACAAAGGGACACCTATAGGAACTGTGTGGGAAGCGAGCAAAGCGTTTATTAGAGGGATATTGATTTACTTGGACAACAGGCAAAGGAATAATAAACAAAGGCAGCGTAGATATTTGGAAGAAGAAATTCAAAGGAAGCAACAGTTATTAATTCAAAACCCACAAGATCATAAACTTAAAGAGGCTATAAAAATATTACAGAGTCAATTTAATATGTTAATGGCAGACCAGGTGGCAACGAATATACAATATGCTAAACATAATACCTTTTGTAATGCAAATAAACCTGGGAGATGGTTGGCATATAATTTAAGGAAGAAACAGAAAGCACGTGTCATACAAAAAATAGAATATAAAGGTAAAGAGATATACCAACAGGATAAAATTAAAAGGCATTCTCAGAATTTTATACTGCACTATATGCAAAAGACAAAATATTGATAGGGACATTTATGATTATTTGAAAGATTATAAGGTGAATATTCTAACATTAGAACAGAGGAGGAGCTGAACCGGCCGATAGCTACTGGAGAAATAGTGGAGGCAATTAAACAATTAAAATGGGAAAACCCTGGTACAGATGGTCTTACAGCAACTTATTATAAAAACACAGGATGAAATATTAGGCCCACTTAAAGAATTATTTAATCAGATACAATTAGGAGTGGGAATACCCCGTCATGGAAAACATCTTTTATTTCACTGATACCAAAGAGGAGCAAGACTGCTCTAAACCTGGTAACTATAGGCCGATTTCACTTTTAAATAATGATTATAAGATTTTGTAAAAATAATAGCAAATAGATTAATGTTAGTTTTACAACAAAGAATTCATACTGATCAATCTGGTTTTATAAAAGGGAGGCAGATGAGGAATAATGTTAGACAGATTATTAATATATTGGAATATTTGGAAAAGAAGAATACTTCAGCGGCACTTATTTTTTGGATGCAGAGAAAGCCTTTGATCGATTGCATTGGGATTTTTTATTTAAATTAATAGAGAAAATGCAATTTGGAGACTGTTTTATTAGAATAATTAAAGCGATTTATGGAGAGCAAACAGCACAGATTATAGTAAATGGTAGTTTGACAGAAGTTATTAAGATTGCGAAGGAACAAGACAGGGATGTCCCTTATCACCATTATTGTTTGTTTTGACTCTGGAACCATTATTAGATAAAATACGAGAATTAATGAAAATAGAGGAATTAAGATTAGACAATATGAGTACAAAGTTAGAGCTTTTGCAGATGATGTAGTGGTTACGTTAATGAATCCTATAAATTCAAGTAGATTTTGTTGGAAGTAATTGATAAATATGGAAAGGTATCAGGATTTAAAATAAATCAGAATAAAACAAAAGTGATAATTAAAAATATGTCTATACAACAGAAACAAAAACTAGAGGAAATGACAGGATTTGAGGTAGTAAAAAGGTTAAATATTTAGGGTCTATATTAGCTCATCGAACAAGAAACTTTATAAGAATAATTATGACTTGCTATGGCAAAAGTTCAGAATGATATGAGTGGCTGGAAGAAATTGCAGTTATCCCTATTGGGAAGGATTGCGGCTATTAAAATGAATGTGTTACCTAGATTTTGTTTCTGTTCCAGATGATACCTATAATTAAAAAGGATAAAAATTTGGAAGATTGGCAGAGGGATTAATAAATTTATATGGCAGGGTAAAAAGGCGAGGTTAAAATGAAAATAATACAGGATTCACGGGAAAGAGGTGGTTTAAGAATGCCTAACTTTAAACTATATTATGAAGCAGTAACCCTTTCAGTAATAAGTGACTGGTTTAACTTAACAGAGGAAAGAATTTTGAATATAGAAGGTTATGACTTGTTATATGGATGGCATGCGTACTTATTTTATGGAAAAAGTGGATAGGGCTTTTAAGAATCATGTGTTGAGAAGTGCTCTTTATGGTCTGGAATAAATATTCCTATAAATTAGATTACAAGATTCCTATATGGGCGTGCCCTAGACATGCAATAGAGAATATAAATATAGAACAGAAACAGGAAATGATTACATATAAACAACTTTTGTATGCTGAAGGAGGTAGATTGCAATTAAAATCATTACAGGTATTAAATGAAGAAGGAGGAATTATACTTGGTTTCAATATGGGCAAATAAGTGCTAGATGGAAAGAAGATCAAAAATTGGTATAATGCAAAGGAGGAAAATTTAATAAAGCAAATTAGAAATCAGACCCAGGAGCATATAAAGAGATTGTATAATGTGTTGCTTGAAATAGATTCGGAAAAGGATTTGGTAAAGGATTGTATGATAAAATGGGCACAGAATATTCAGGAACCAATAATGTTGGAAACATGGGAGAAAATCTGGGTTAGAAATGTTAAGTTTACACAAGCACAGAATTTAAGCGAAAATTGTAATGAGATGTTTTCTAGAGGGCATTTAGATCCCAAAAAATTATCATGTATGTATCCTAATATCCAAGCGAAATGTTGGAGGTGTGATTGTGATGATGCTACATATTTTCATATTTGGTGGACTTGCAAGAAAATTAAGGTCTTTTGGATAAGAATTTGGTGGATTATTCAAAATGTACTGAAGAAGAAGATAAAGTTCCTGCCACAATTTTTCCTTTTGGGAATTATAATGGATTGTACAGGGATTGAGACTAAATTGATTTTGAACTTAATAACAGCAGCAAGACTGTTGATTGGACAATACTGGAAGAAAGAAGAGATACCTACAATAGAAGAATGGATATTGAAAGTTATTAATTTGGCTGAGATGGCTAAAATCTCAGCTTTTTAAAAGACAATACGCAGGAAAGATATTTAATTGAATGGAAAAATGGATTGATTATCTACAAAACAGATATCAGATTAAGAAATATCAGATTGCCTTTGAATAATTAGAAAGTTATTTTATGTAATGGGAGGGGTTGGGAGATGAAAAGCTTTGGATGTGGTTATTTGGATTGGAAGGAAAATTTTATTCTATGTTTGGTTTATGTATAACTTTACCTTGTGATTGACCCGGGAAGCCGGGGTGGGGAGGAGGGGGTGTTTTGTTTTGTTTTGTTTTTGGGAGGGAGGGGGAAAAAAGGGGGAAAATTGTTTTTGTTTTTTTATAAAACTCTTTCAATAAAAAAAAAAAAAAAAAAAAAAAAGAAATCTCTCTTTCAAACCTAAAATTTCTCCGCTCGGGGTCATCTCTCTTGCTCTCTTGCTTTTTCTATCTCTCTCTCCCCCCCCTCTCTCTCTCCCTCTCTCTCTCTCTCTCTCTCTCTCTCTTTTTATCCTTCCTGCTTTTCACCAGTAAGTTAACACACCAACAGCTGGCCACTTTTTCCAGGTGTCACACAGAGTTTTGAACATGATTAAAATGGTTGGATGTGCGGAAAGAGAAAGCCTGCGACACAACTCCCCACAAAGTCACAACAGGAAAAGAAGTAAAGGATGCAGGGAGAAAGTCCCTCTTCTGAAAAGGAAGGCTATCAAGAGGGCGATGTTGTGACCCAGGCCCAAGTAAGTAGTAGTAAACTTAGTCAGTTTAAAAACAAACAGACTTTATTAGAACAGCTGAAAATTAAACTCATTCTCAGAGTCGTTCAAACTAAATCAAAGCAAATTCTTCCTAACACAATCCTTCAGCCTTATCACCAACCTTGGTCTAAATTAGGCAAACTGCCAAAGGCTTTTCTTGGCAAAAGTTCAAAAACAGAAGATGCCGACAAGAAAGAAATACAGCAAGACAAGGCTATCAACGTTGTTTTCCAACAAAGAGCCCAAACGCTGTTGCTGGTCTTTGAAGCTTTTTTGGGAGTGGCCAATCATCTCTTAGTCCTACTCCTGAGACTTTTAGCTATACAATTTGGGATGAACACCCTTGGAATGGTGTGGGAACATGAATGTATTTCCAGAGGAAAAATTGCAGACTACAGGAACCATTTGCACCACTCAGGAGGACCCTGAGGACACAGATAAACCTCCAAGTGCTTCAACGACACTCAAAAAGCATGCAAATGACCAGCTGTCTGCAAGGAATATAAATCCTTCCATTTTCCACCATCCAGTCAGAGGTGAAGGTTTCCACATGGACCTGACTCGCCCACCTACCCACCCTGCTTGTTGTAGTGTCTGTAGGAGTTTATCTTTCCCCTCCAAAAATTTCCAACCTGTTGAGCAGATAATTGGTGCCCTGGATTGGAAAAGGATTCAATCTCCTCACCGTCCCTTTTCAGTGCTTCCTCCAAACAAATAAATACACGAGAAAGGCTTGATGGTCTCCGAGCTCATAGATATTCAAGTGGAGGCACCTCATTTCCCTATCATTGGCTGCTGAATAATTAAAACCATGTCACCTTGACTCTGTCAGCCAGATAACCCTGCAGAACAGATAAAGAAGCCCACAACTAACTCTCTCTCTCCCTCTCTCTCTCTCTCTCTCTCTCCCTCTCTCTCCTCCCTCCCTCTCTCTCTCGCTCTCCCTCCCTCTTTCTCTCCCTCCCTCCCTCTCTTGCTTTCTCTCTCCCCTCCTCTCCCTCTCCCTCTCCCTCTCTTTCTCTCTCTCCATCTCTTTCTCTCCCTCCCTCTTTCTCTCTCAGACTATTGTGTAGAAACAAATATATTTGTGTGGAAGATATCAAACCCTCATAGAACGTGGTCTCATCTTTAAGGTCGCCTACTTCTCTTCTAATTAGCCATCCTAAGGACGCAGCATGAATCGTTTCCTTCCTGCATCCTTTCAGAATCTCTCTTTTTGTTTCCTTTCCCTTGTTTTCTCTCCTCTCATTTCTGGAAGGCCTGCAGCAGCGTTCATGCCTCCTCTGCTAAGCATGGCTTGAGAAGGCTCCCTCTGGAACTCATCTCCACTGTAATTGGCACGAGGGGTCAACATCTTGGCTTTCTTTCCCTGTTTCCCTCTTGTGCTATGCCTGAAGAACTTGAAGCGCATTATTGCTGCGACAAGCTGTTTTTCAAGAAGTCTATAGCTGGAGACGATGAGGTAGAAGGAAACTATATTATTGAAAGTAGAAAGATGGAGATCCTGAAGTTAGAGCCTGTTTGGAACACGTGGCTTTGCATCCAAATGACCAACCTGTTCTCTTCTCTTTTCCTTTTAAGACAAGCCTTCAATTCAATTAATTATCTGTATTTTTTCCTCGCTGGAAGAAATCTGTAAGGTTGATGTTAATTTATGAGCCTTGATATATTTGTGAAGAAATAATTTATGAATAACCAGAGTCTAATGAGAAAATGTTTAAGTTTATTACCAATGCTTACCTTTATTACTTAGCATTTCATTTTGCAACTAATGAATGATTAAAACAATCCGCACTAGCCTTTTAGGTGCTTGGCAAAAAAAAATAGCTTGCCATTTACTTTGCTCAGTTGCACAGCTCACATACCAGTCATTAGAACTTATCATATCTAGTGATGTCATGGAAAGTTGCAATATGAAGCTAGGCTTCCAGGAGTAATAACTCCCAATTACATTCCTAATTCCTAACAGGCCAGTTCTAAATAAAGGTAAAGGTTTCCCCTGACAAACTCATGTCTCACTCTAGGTCAGGGGTCTCCAACCTTGGCAACTTTAAGGCTGGCGGACTTTGCTTTGCTGGCTGGGGCATTCTGGGAGTTGAAGTCTGCCAGCCTTAAAGTTGCCAAGGTTGGAGACCCCTGCTCTAGGTCACAGTGCTTATCTCCATTTCTTGGCCAAAGGAGCCAGCATAGTCCGAAGAGCTTCCCCCGTGCAGAGGTGGGGTTCACATATTCTTACCACGGGTTAACCCCGCACGCGCATGCTTGCTTTGCGTGCGTAGCTTCTGCACATGCGCCCGGCCTTCCATGCATGTGCTTTGCTCACGCGCACGTCTTCCGTGCATGTGCTTTGCTCATGTGTGTGCCTTCCGTGCATGTGCTTTGCTCACGCACGCGCCTTCCGTGCATGTGCTCGGCCTTGAAAATGTGGCTAAATAGGACGGTATTATGCTGGGGTGGGTGGGCACCCTGCTACTGGCTCGCCTGAATCGGTCCAAACCAGCTGAATACCACCATTGCTCATGTGGCCAGGATGGCTATCCGCCAAAGCACATGGAACTGTTGTGGTCCACCAGCAGCCTGAGGAGCTGGCAATGGAGTTGGACAATGATGAGGCTGAGGTTGAACATGGGCCAGTCCTGGAGGCTGGGGAAGGCCCGGATGAGGGCTCTGCATCGGAGGCTGAGATGGGGCCAGGGCCATCGGAGCTTGAAACGCGGACTCCAGAGCCTCCAGAGGCTGGCAGTAGTGAGGCAGAGGAACAGGAGGAGCCTATGCCTAATGCAAGCATGAGAAGAGCTGCCAGAAATCAAGAGCAGCTCAAGCAAAAAGGACAACTCAGGAGTAGGGCCAAGAGACGACTGGCCCCTCCCATAAGGCTTAAAAGACTAGCAACGGTGTTTGGGCTCTTTGCCAAAAAACAACGTTGATAGCTTTGTCTTGTTGCATTTATTTTGTATTGGTGTCTTCTGAACTTTTGCCAAGAAAGGCCTTTGGCAGTTTGTCTAATTGGATCAAGGTTGGTGATAGGACTGAGGAATTGTGTTGGGAGGAATTCGCTTTAATTTAGTTGAACTACACTGAGAATGAAATAATTTTCAGCTGTTCAAATAGTTTTTTTGTTTTTACACTAACAATTTTCTAATACCTACTGGGGCCTGAGTCACAACAGGAACATTGTTACCTTCCCACAGAAGTGGTACCTATTTATCTACTTGCATTGGCATGTTTTTGAACTGCTAGACGAGCAGGAGCTTGGGGCAAGTAATGGGATCTCATTCCATCAGGTGATACATGGGTTTCAAGCCTGAGTTCTCAGCTTTCTAGCTGACCAGCTCAGTGCCTAACTTCTGAGCCATCATGCCTCTTTCAATTCTAGATAGTTGGGGGCAATGACTACATGTAGTCATCATGAAATATGGCCAAAGCTCATATATGCACAACACCAAGCTTACATCCAATATGTTTTAATTTTGAGAATTCCCCCTTCATGTGCCCAATTCAGAGGAATGTGGCAAATAGAATGATACACAGCCCGGCCATGGATGAGCATGAACTATTCAATTTTCCTGCTTAGTCAGGAAAATCCTTTTTTAACTATCGGCCTAAGATAGACCAGACAGAAAAAATACAACTAGAATAAAAATAACAGTGATGGAAGGACCTTGGAGGTTTTCTAGTCGAGACCCTATACCAGAGGTGAAATGTTCCTGGTTCGTACCGGATCGCCTGATCCAGTAGCAATGGCGGTGGGTAGTTTGGAGAACCGGTAGCAAAAATCCCTGCCCACCCCCCCATGACCAGCTGAGCCGCGCGATCATCAGAGGTTTTTGTTTTTGTTTTACTTTTAAAAGCACTTTTTCTTTGGCCAAAAAATTGCTTTTAAAAGTAAAAAAAAAGCTTCTGATGATCACGCGGCTCAGCTGGGATTGTCTTGCCTTCTGGTGCTTTGGAAAATAGTTTGAAATCAGATGAGCTAACACTATTTTAGTATAATGGAAAGAATATGTACGGATATGGATATGTTAAGACCAGGATGGTAACACTGTAACCTATGTTTTTAATGTTTATTAAATAAATTTTTTTTTTAAAAAAAACAATGATCTTGGATCATCACCTACCTACCAACATATCAAAGAACCTACTCATTTGAGGATTGATGCATTATTTATACTTATTAGGAGCAGTGGAACAGCTAAAAGTCTATGGAGATTCTCAGTCATCCAGGTCATGGTTGTCCCAAAGGTGCTGGACTTGTCTTGTTTTTCTCTTCTTTTTTTCTTTGAAGATGTTTCACTTCTCTTCCAAGAAGCTTCTTCAGCTCTGACTGGATGGTGGGGAATGGAAGGATTTATATTCCTTGCTGACAGTTCTTTAACCTTGAGTGAAAGCATTATACCCAAATATTTCAATGTATTTTTAACCCTTATCCCAAATTGCTTAATTATGATGTGGTGATGTGGTGATGAATGAAATTGAGAAGAAGATAGATAAATATAAAATGTTAAAGTTGTCTTGGTTTGGTAGAATTGCAATGTGTAAGATGATGTTGCTGCCCAAGTTTAATTTTTTATTCGAGATGCTACCGTTAAATTTGACAGAGAAAGATATTGAAGGATATCAGAAAAAATTGGACAATAAATTTGTTAAAATTTTAATTCCGGATATAATCTTTTTGGGGAAGACAATTGGAAATTGGCCGATTAAAAATAATATAAGACGTAATGAAGTGATTAAAGATGAAAATATAGAAACTATTATAGATTGGTTAAAAGTTTTAGAAAATGAAAGGAGGAACAAAGAAATTATTGAAAAATTAGGGTTAAGCTGGTTTGAAAAAATACAGATAGAAAAATGGACAAAAAAATTAAGGGAAAACTATTCGATAAATAGATGTGAAACTGAATTTGAACATTTAGTATCTCGGATTATGAAAGATGAAATTGGGCTAAAGGGACTCGTTAGCAGGGTTTATAAGATTATAAACTCTGATGAAAAACTACAAAGAGTGATGAGGATAAATTGGGAAAAAGATCTTAATATTGAAATACCAGAGTCAGATTGGAATGTGAATTGGAATAGTAGAATTATGAGGACTTTATCTATAAGGATTAAAGAGCATAATTACAAAGTTGTTTGGAAATGGTATTTGACTCCAGTAAGATTGTCACAAATGGATAAAAAAATTAGTAAAAAATGTTGGAGATGTGATATGGAATTGGGGACTTATGAACATATGTGGTATAAATGTGATAAGGTTAAAAAGTTTTGGCAACAATTGGAGAAAATGATATTTGAAATGATGGGGAAAGTAATAATATTGAGAGTGGAAACTATATTATTGTTGGTAATTAAGGAAATAGAATTAACAAAATATGAAAAAGAATTGATTAGAATTATGATTATAATAGGTAGAATTATAATAGCTAGATATTGGAAACTAGATGTGATTTTTAGAAGAGTGGAATTCTGAAATGTGGAAATTAGCTTTAAATGATAAAATGACATGTGATATTAAAATTAGAAGTGGTGTGTATAAAGAAGATATTTTCTGGAAGATTTGGAAACCATTCGTGGACTATGCGCTTGGAAAATTGGACGCCTCGGTACCTGTACCTCGAGAACGTGGATTTTGGCAATCATGAGGACATATCCGAAGACCCAAATCTTCCTTTTTTATGTATAGCACAAGGGTGGAATAATGTATTTTTTTTTTCTGTTTGTAATGTTAGAAAAAAGTAATAAAAAAAAAATATTCCTTGCTGACAGCTGGTCATTTGCATGCTTTTTGAGGATCGTTGAAGCACTTGGAGGTTTATCTGTGTCCTCAAGGTCATCCTGAGTAGTGCAAATGGTTCCTGTAGTCTGCAATTTTTCCTCTGGAAATACATTCATGTTCCCACACCATTCCAAGGGTGTTCATCCCAAATTGGATAGCTAAAAGTCTCAGGAGTAGGACTAAGAGATGATTGGCCACTCCCAAAAAAGCTTCAAAGACCAGCAACAGCGTTTGGGCTCTTTGCCGGAAAACAATGTTGATAGCCTTGCTCCTTGTCTTGCTGTATTTCTTTCTTGTCGGCGTCTTCTGCTTTTGAACTTTTGCCAAGAAAAGCCTTTGGCAGTTTGTCTAATTTAGACCAAGGTTGGTGATAAGGCTGAAGAATTGTGTTAGGAAGAATTTGCTTTGATTTAGTTTGGACGACGCTGAGAATGAGTTTAATTCTCAGCTGTTCTAATAAAGTCTGTTTGTTTTTAAACTGACTAAGTTTACTACTACTTTGCATCCTTTTAGACAACAGCTACTTCCTTCTCGATTTCCTTTGTAAATACCTGCATAATACAGAATGCCGGAGCAGCAAAAGTTTGGGCTTGATCCTCCTCCTTCACAGTCCAATTGGCAATAAGGTAGTTTGGGTTTTTTGCTTATTCCATATTGGTCCACGGCAATTAAAATCAATAGATCGTATTAAATTATTAAGGAGTAATGAGTTGTCATTTGCAAATCATTCCCAAATCATGAGATGTTCTTATTCTTATCGTCATCAGAAACTGTGAGGTTAGATATTTCCACCTAGCATAGCATGATCTAAGGAGCACAATGGCTCACATAGTTAGGGTTAACAAGCAGCGAGCCCACGTTCAAGACCCGAGTGCTGCCATGAGAATGGGGTGAGCTCCTGTCCTTTGCTCCAGCTCCTGCTGGGGCCATGAAAGAAGTCCGCAGTTGGGTATCCACCTGGGCAATGGTGATGTCACCAGTTAATCCTTTCAACCTCGGTGCTTCTGACACCAGTGCAATGCAATGGATGTTGCGCAAAATTGGGACGACCATAGCTTTTTCAATCCTGGTCCAGCTGAAAGCTGCACATATTATTAAGAGAAATGTGGCTGCAGATCCAGAAGGGTGACACCAAGTCTCGTAAATAAGAGCCTAATGAAAGAGAATTCCTTGTGCCCAGCTGACTTTCACCTCATCGCCAAGTAACCCTGGGGTGTTTCTTCAGACAACCATACAATGTTTGTCAGCAACACAGCTTTAATTTCTCAGCCAGGCAAGCAAAACTCAGAAAAACAACAACTCAGAATGCTCAAACTGCCCAAGGAGCTGCTGATCCAGTTCTACAGAGGAACTATTGAGTCTGTCATCTGCACCTCCATAACTATCTGGTTTGGTTCTGCAACCCAACAAGACAGACACAGACTTCAGAGGATCATTAGAACTGCAGGAAAAAAAATGGCTACCAATCTGCCTTCCATTGAGGACCTGTATACTGCACAAATCAAAAAGAGGGCTGTGAAAATATTTATAGTATCCTCACATCCTGGACATAAACTGTTTCAACTCCTACCCTCAAAACGACGCTATAGAGCCCTGCACAACTAGACACAAGGACAGTTTTTTCCCAAAGGCCATCACTCTGCTGAACAAATAATTCCCTCAACACTGTCAAACTATTTACTAAGTCTGCACTACTATTAAACTTCTCATCGTTCCCATCACCCATCTCCTTCCACTTATGACTCTATGACTGTAACTTTGTTGCTTGTATCCTTACGATTTATATTGATATTGATTATTTCCTGATTGCTTATTTGTACCCTATGACTATCATTAAGTGTTGTACCTTATAATCCTTGACGAACGTATCTTTTCTTTTTATGTACACTGAGAGCGTATGCACCAAAGACAAATTCCTTGTGTGTCCAATCACACTTGGCCAATAAAGAATTCTATCCTATGGTAAAATCTTGAGCTTATTGCTTTATCCTGTCTCAATCAAAAGCTTAGCCCTGGTCTTGAAGAAATGCTAAGGTTCTGTCATACGCCCATTAATCGAAAGAAGAATAACAACATGTAAAATGAGAAACTATTGATGATGTATTATTTTTTTAAGCTTAAAAAGTATCACATTTTTCCTTCTGCTTTCTCTCTCTCTCTCTCTTTCTCTCTTTAAAAAAAGCTGCACACAATCTGGTAAATTAATTCTCAGGTGTAAGCTTTAAATAAAGACATCCTTTAGGAGTTGGAAAGCTTAAGAGCACCAGGCATAAAGTGGCAAAGGGCATCTTTTAAGAATGCCAGAAAAGATTTTGTAACAAATTAAGCTTGGGATGAAACCGATCTTGTTGTTTCAGGCCATTATTATGCATGGTTATGAAACACTAGTATGCATTAATAATAAAGATCAGTGCAGCCTTCTAAGGGAGAAAGGAGCATTTCTTTAATTAACTTACATTTTTCATCAGATTGATTGAAAAGCTCTCATCCTCCCCTACTTTCATGTAGCTTTACATTTTTCTGCTGCAGGCTCCGAGTGTGTGTTTTTTTTAATCTCAAATATGTTTCGCTTTTGAAAAAGTCTGCAATCTTTGGAATTGGGAAAATATATAAACGTTAAGAAGCTGGAGCATGAAATGGGAAATAGCAGGAACTACTTTGAAGCCACATTTTCTTAAAATAAAAAATAAAAAAACCCCGGAAAACCAAGTTTATTTTCCAATCAAATTTTCCCCGCCCCCCAATTCCATTCCCCTTAAAGCTGAAGCATTTCTTCGCAAATCATTCCAATTTTCACAAAGTTCCTGTTTCCACTCACATTTGAAGGGCTTTTAAGAAGAGTCTGAACAGCCACTTGTCTGAAATGGTCTAGGGTCTCCTGTTTGAACAGAGGGTTGGACTAGAAGACCTCCAAGGTCCCTTCCAACTTTTGTTATTCTGCTTCCGTTAAGAAATTGGTGGACAAGGTTGCCTTTGTGAGGGTTAAATTGATCTTTCAGATGGGTTTTTGACTTCTTTTGCTACTGTCAGGCTTCCAGATGGAGCTTGGACGATCTGTCAAAAACGATGAATCAATGTCAAGGACACAATGCAATGGACTGGATCCAATCTAGTTAGCTTGGAATAAGGACTAAGCAGGCTGCCACCTTGCTTTCCATGGCAAGAAGCAAAGTGTCTTTGAACTGGACCTAGAAAAAAATGAGTGAAATATAGTCCAGAACCAGTGTTTCATGAACTGTAATAGAATTGTTGAAAGTTAATTTATTTATTTTATTATTTATTTATTAATTAGACTTTTATACCGCCCTTCTCCCGAAGGACTCAGGACGGTTTACAGCCAAATAAAACCGCAATAGATAAATACAGAATAAAAACAATAATTAAAAAACTTATTAAATATGGCCACAAATTTAAAATACATTTAAAACAATAAAACCCACTTTAAAATTTAAAACTGAATAATAAAAACTTCTAAAAATTCTATGCCAGTCCTGCGCGAATAAATAAAAACGTCTTCAGCTCGCGGCGGAAGGTCCGAAGGTCAGGAAGTTGACGAAGTCCTGGGGGAAGTTCATTCCAGAGGGTGGGAGCCCCCACAGAGAAGGCCCTCCCCCTGGGGGTCGCCAGCCGACATTGCTTGGCTGACGGTACCCTGAGGAGTCCCTCTCTGTGAGAGCGCACGGGTTGGTGAGAGACAAACGGTGGCAGTAGGCGGTCCCGTAAGTAACCCGGTCCTAAGCGCTTTGAAGGTGGTAACCAAGACCTTAATTAAGTTTGTGGCATACAGACACTAGGATGCTGAGTGGCTCAATGGCTAAGACGCTGAGCTTGTCAATCGAAAAGTCAGCAGTTCAGCGGTTCGAATCCCTAGCTCCGCGTAATGGGGTGAGCTCCTGTTACGTGTCCCAGCTTCTGCCAACCCAGCAGTTCGAAATCAGGTAAAAAATGCAAGTAGAAAAAAAGGAACCACTTTGGTGGGAAGGTAACAGCATTCTGTGCGCCTTTGGTGTTTAGTCATGCCGGCCACATGACCACGGAGACGTCTTCGGACAGCTCTGGCTCTTCGGCTTTGAAACAGAGATGAGCACCGCCCCCTAGAGCTGGGAACGACTAGCAAGCATGAGTTGGGGAAACTTTACCTTTAGCTTTACCTATATAGACTCGGTTGAACTATGATAGAGGTTTTAACCAAGTCTAAGAAGAAGAGCTTTACTACTATTATAGTTCGCTTTTCTTCTGATTGATCACCTGTAGCTGTAAGGTTACTGAGGTATCCCACCTATTTCTGTTATAATCCCTGCCTGTTAAAATTTTATGGGAAACCATGTTAATGTTCATCTGAGACAGCCAGTTTTAAGAATACAGAATTACAGAGTTGGAAAAGGGCTTTGGAGATCTTCTAGTCCAACCTGCTGCTCAAGTAGGAGACCCTGATACCAATTCTGGACAAATAGCTATCTAGTCTCTTCTTAAAAACCTCCAGCGACGAAGCACCCACAACTTCCAAAGGCAAGCTGTTGCAATCATGAATCGTTCTCACTGTCAGCAATTTTTTCCCCTTCATTCTAGGTTGGAACTCTCTCCAATAAATTTCTCCAAATTTCTGGGTTCTATCATATCGCAAGATCGCAAATGGACAGCTAACATCAAAAACATCATTAAAAAAGGACAACAAAGAATGTTCTTTCTGCGCCAACTCAGGAAGCTCAAACTGCCCAAGGAGCTGCTGATTCAATTCGATAGAGGAATTATTGAGTCTGCCATTTGCACCTCTATAACTGTCTGGTTTGGTTCTGCAACCCAACAAGAAAAACACAGACTTCAGAGGATAATTAGAACTGCAGAAAAAACAATTGCTACCAACCTGCCTTCCATTGAGGACCTGTATACTGCACGAATCAAGAAGAGGGCCGTGAAAATATTTGCAGATCCCTCGCATCCTGGACATAAACTGTTTCAACTCCTACCCTCAAAACGACGCTATAGAGCACTGCACACCAGAACAACTAGACACAAGAACAGTTTTTCCCCCGAAGGCCATCACTCTGTTAAACAAATAATTCCATCAACACTGTCAGACTATTTACTGAATCTGCACTACTATTAATCGTTTCATAGTTCCCATCACCAATCTCTTTCCACTTATGACTGTATGACTATAACTTGTTGCTGGCAATCCTTATGATTTATATTGATATATTGATCATCAATTGTGTTGTAAATGTTGTACCTGATGAACGTATCTTTTCTTTTATGTACACTGAGAGCATATGCACCAAGACAAATTCCTTGTGTGTCCAATCACACTTGGCCAATAAAATTCTATTCTATTCTATTCTATTCCATTCTATTCTAATCTTCCATCCGTTACTTCTTGTCCTGACCTCCTGTGATTTGGAGAATAAGTCGATCCCCTCTTCTTTCTGACAGCTACACAAATGTTGGAAGAAAGCTATTTTGTCATCCCTAGTCCTTCTCTTCATTAGACTAGACATGCCTAGTTCCTACAACAGCTTTAGTTTGGTATAGTAAGGTATTCACGCTTTCAACTGGGAGTTTGTGGGTTCTAGTCCCACACCTTAGGCACAAATCTGGCTATGGAACCTTGGGCCAGTCACACACTGTCAGCCCTGGAAAGGAAACAATGGCATTTTACTTCTGAAAACCTTGCCAAGAAAACTTGGGGACCTGTGCCAGCAGTGGCAAGGGATCAACACTGATTCAAAGAGACCCTATCCCCCATGAAAAAAGAGGTTAAACTGAGTTTCTGCAGGCTTTTTTGGGGGAAAAAGAACTACAGTTCTACTAGATTTAACTACTTTTTTAAAAAAAATATCCATCTAAAAGGGTAGTCAAGAGAGAAGGACAACATAAAGAATCTGTTCTGTTCTTTTTAAATTCCTATTCATTTATTCTCATGATAGGGATTATGAGCGTGAGAATGGCCTTGATTTGAAAACCAGCTGTCAGGGACTTGAAACAAACCAGGACTGACATCTTAATACTTATCACTAGAGTTGCCTCTCTGGAGTTTCCATTTGGCTACATCAAAGCTGCTCAGCTTTTCTGCCACCTTGGGCTTCGTTCAAGAAAGAAGAATCTTTTTCCCAGTCTCTATATGCCTTTATGAAATTCATTGTCTCTTTTCTGCACCGGGCAAAATCGGTTTTGTTGTATTCCAGAAATGGAATGGTGCTAGCTTTTTCTCTTTATCACATTTTTTTCCCACGAGTGCAGGGTCCCCTTTTTGGAATTATTCAACCATTGATCCATTGGTTATCTTAGAATTGACCAACCAGTTTGTTGCCTGAGCCTGGTGTCATGGGCTAAGAGAGAGAGAGTGACTTGCCCAAGGTCATCCAGATAATTTACCCAAAGAGGGACTAGATCTGTTAATCTCCCAGTGATTGGATCAAAGCCATTCAGTTGGCTTTCATGCCTAAGGCAGGATTAGAACTCACAATCTCCTGGTGATTGGCCCAAAGTCACCCAGCCAGCTTTCATGCCTAAAGTGGGACTAGAACTCCCTGTCTCTTGGTGATTGGCCCAACGTCATGCAACTAGCTTTTATGTCTAAGGCAGGACTAGAACTCACAATCTGCTCATGATTGGCCCAAGGGGACTCAGCTGGCTTTCATGCCTAAAGTGGGACTAGAACCCCTTGTCTTTTCGTGATTGGCCCAACGTCACCCAGCTAGCTTTCACGTCTAAGGCAGGACTAGAACTCACAGTCTCCTGGTTTCGAGTTTGGTGCCTTAACTAGTTAAAATTGGCTCTCTAATGGAACTGATTTGAAATTTGTATCATTTTCTTTTCTGGACTGTAAACAGAAACTGCTAATCTACATTACTCTGGTTTGAGCGCTACAGATGGAGCCTTTAGACTTTTATCCATAGCCTTTGCCTAGAATTCTTTGGGTGCACATAGGTGCATCGCATGTACCATTGATGGCAAAGATTAATGTACCTTGCATTGATACAATATAAAGTTCAGAGCGAATGAAAGAAAGAGTCTACAGAACGACTTTGATAAATTATAGAGTAGCAATTTTCTGACCCAAGCAACAGAGGGCAAAAGACAACATGCCTGATAGATAGAGAAAACTTCAACATCCATATTGTATTAGAGAGGGAAAGTACGTCAGATATTGTGATCTCTCCCACTCTACTCAGGCTGAATCTCAAACGCAACTGGGGAAATAGAACAGACAATATTAGTCCATTGTATAGGAGAGGAAGACTATGAGATAAGTGTTGCAACCTAGACTCTTCACAGTTTGATTCTTCTACTCAATCAAATAGTCAACCAACCTAGGGTGAATGGAACTATTATTTAGTTTAGATTAACAGAGTTGGAAGGGACCTTGTAGGTCATCTAGGCCAACCCCCCTGCCCAAGCAGGAGACCCTACACCATTTCTGACAAATGGCAGTCAAGTCTCTTCTTGAAAGCCTGCAGTGATGAAGCTTCCACAACTTCTGAAGGCAACTTCTGTTCCATTGGTGATTGTTCTCACTGTCAGAAAACTTCTCCTTATTTCCAGATTGAATCTCTCCTTGTTCAGTTTCCATCCATTATTCCTTGTCTGGCCTTTAGGTGCTTTGGAAAACAGCTTGACCTCCCTCCTCTCTGTTGCAGCCCCTCAAATATTGGGAGATACTATCATGTCTCCCCTGGTGCTTCTCTTCACTAGACTAGCCAGGCCCAGTTCCTGCAACTGTTCTTTGTATGTTTTAACCCCCAGTCCCCTCATCATCCAGGTTGCTCTTCTCTGCACTTTTTCTAGAGTCTCAACATCATTTTTATAGTGTGGTGACCAAAACCGGATGCAGTACTCTAGGTATATTTAAAATATGAATGAAGACATTAAAATGACAAAAAACAAAGAGGGCAAAGATGGCAGGAGAGAGACAAGTCTTTCTAATATTGCCACCAAGAAGGAATCTTTCAGGTTTAGAGACTATTCTGGAACTGAAGGAACTGTAGAGTGAATTGAGCTAGGCAAACCATCGCTGTCCACGCACTGCTCCAATTTCCAATCTCTATAAACAACAGAGAACAGAGGTCGAAAGTCTTTTAGTCCAATCCCCTGTTCAAGCAGGAGACCCTGTATCATCGAGGACAAATGGCTGCCCAGTCTCTCCTTGAAAATCTCCAGCGATGGAGCATCCCCCAACTTCCAGTGGAAAGTTGTTCCACTGGTTAATTTTCTCCTTAGTTCTCCTTATTTCTAGGTGGCTTCTGTCTAAGGTAGATTCCCTCTTCTTTACGACAGCCCTGGTGCTGAAAAAAAAACACAAACCTGTGGAATGAGAGTGACTGGTCCAGAACTATCCCATCAGCTCTTGCAGAGAAGGGGCCCCCACCCGAGGGGAGAAATCCAGCATGCTCTGACAGGTTCTGGAGAACTAGTAGTGGAAATTTTGAGCAGTTCGGAGAACCAGCAGAGAAAATTTTGAGTAGTTCAGAGAACTGGCAAATACCACCTCTGGCTGGCTCCAGAGGGGGCTGGGAATGGAGATTTTGCAATATCCTTCCTCTGGAGTGGGGTGGGAATGGAGATTTTGCAGTATCCTTTCCCTGGAGTGGGGTGGGAATGGAGATTTTGCAGTACCCTTCCCCTGGTGTGAGGTGAAAATGAAGATTTTGTAGTATTCTTCCCCTAGAGTGGGGTGGGAATGGAGATTTTGCAGTATCCTTTCCCTGGAGTGGGGCGGGAATGGAGATTTTGCAGTATCCTTCCCCTGGAGTGGAGTAGGAATGGAGATTTTGCAATATCCTTCCCCTGGAGTGGGGTGGGAATGGAGATTTTGCAGTATCCTTCCCCTGGAGTGGGGTGGGAATGGAGATTTTGCAATATCCTTTCCCTGGAGTGGGGCAGGAATGGAGATTTTGCAGTATCCTTCCCCTGGAATGGGGTGGGAATGGAGATTTTGCAGTATCCTTTCCCCTGGAGTGGGGTGGGAATGGAGATTTTGCAGTATCCTTCCCCTGGAGTGGGGTGGGAATGGAGATTTTGCAGTATCCTTCCCCTGGTGTGGGGTGGAAATGGAGATTTTGTAGTATCCTTCCCCTGGAGTGGGTTGGAATGGAGATTTTGCAGTATCCTTTCCCTGGAGTGGGGCGGGAATGTATTCTTCCCCTGGAGTGGGGCGGGAATGGAGATTTTGCAATATCCTTTCCCTGGAGTGGGGCAGGAATGGAGATTTTGCAGTATCCTTCCCCTGGAGTGGGGCGGGAATGGAGATTTTGCAGTATCCTTCCCCTGGAGTGGGGTGGGAATGGAGATTTTGCAGTATCCTTCCCCTGGAGTGGGGTGGGAATGGAGATTTTGCAGTATCCTTCCCCTGGTGTGGGGTGGAAATGGAGATTTTGTAGTATCCTTCCCCTGGAGTGGGTTGGAATGGAGATTTTGCAGTATCCTTTCCCTGGAGTGGGGCGGGAATGTATTCTTCCCCTGGAGTGGGGTGGGAATGGAGATTTTGCAGTATCCTTCCCCTGGAGTGGGGCGGGAATGGAGATTTTGCAGTATCCTTCCCCTGGAGTGGGGTGGGAATGGAGATTTTGCAATATCCTTCCCCTGCCGTGCCCACCAAGCCACGCCCACCAAGGCACACCACGCCCACAGAACCGGTAGTAAAAAAAAAAGGGATTTCACCACTGCCCCACCCCCATCCTAGCTTAACATTTTGACCCCCCCCTCCCCCACATCAGCCTGACTTTCACACAGTGAGCCTTAATAGAACCGCTGATAGCATCAGCAGTAGCCTGGGAACGGAGCAATTGGAAGCCCGCTGGGTGCTACACAGACCACCAAGGGCAAGCAAAACAACTCTGAGAATAAATTTGCAAACGTTCACAGCATGGAAAGGGCTTGGAAATACGCGAGACCGGCGAAAGAACAAACTCCAAGGCCTGATGCTCTCAGATGACAAGAGTGTTGTGCCCCCCCCCCGATCTCTAATATAGGCATTTCAAGCTTGTTTGATTTATTTCGCCCCCCCCCCTTCCCTAGTTTATGGTTTTGGGTTTGCTACAGAAGATAATAGCCAAAGCCAAGGGGAGGCGGTGATCTTGACAGATCAGGCACACTGCTGTAAGGCAGGGGGATTTATTAGGAGATCAGGCCCAGCCAAGGCAGGAAACTTATTAAGAGGAACAGAAAGACGGGAGCTGGAGCCTCCTCGCCCCCAAAGCGGAGACAGCAACAGAAGGCATCGAGCTGTTGCTACTGGACAGAGATACGGAGCTTGGCTCCCTTATGTTCTTATTATTAGGGCTCAGCATGACTAAAAAATATCACATCAAACAGAAGAAAATCCTTGCCAGCAAGGGGTAAGAGAGGAGGCTGGCCACCGTTGGAAGTGGAACTTATTGTTCTCCTATGTAGGGCAGCAGAGAACAGAAATCTAGGAGCAAAGGGCACCTTAAGCAGCTGACGCAGCCCTTCAGCACAACAACAGCATGGTGGGAAGGAGCAGAAGTATTGAACGCAGGCAAGATAAAGAGCGTAGCAGACAAGGCTGGGTGATGGGAAAACATTTTTTTTTAAAAATAAATTTTTATGAATTCTTCTTTTATTTTTTATTTTATTTATGATTCAAATTTTTATACCGCCCTATCTCCCGAAGGACTCAGGGCGGTTTACAGCCTTATAAAAACATAGAAAACATAAGAATAAATACAAGTTAAAACAACATTTTAAAAAACTTATTACATTAGGCCAAATTTAAAAATATCGTTAAAATAATACAAAACCCCATTTAAAACTAATTTTAAAACTAAACCCTAGGCCAGCCCCGCACAAATAAATAGATGTGTCTTAAGCTCGCGGCGGAAGGTTCGAAGGTCAGGAAGTTGGCGCAGTCCTGGGGGGAGCTCGTTCTAGAAGGTGGGGCTCCCCACAGAGAAAGCCCTTCCCCTGGGTGTCGCCAGTCAGCACTGCCTGGCGGACGGCACCCTAAGGAGTCCCTCTCTGTGGGAACGTATCGGTGGGAGGCAATCGGTGGCAGCAGGCGGTCCCGTAGATAACCTGGCCCTATGCCATGGAGCGCTTTAAAGATGGTAACCAAAACCTTGAAGCGCACCCGATAGGCCACAGGTAGCCAGTGCAGTCTGCACAGGAGAGGTGTCACATGGGAGCCACGAGGGTCTCCCTCTATTACCCGCGCAGCTGCATTCTGAACCAACTGAAGCCTCTGGATGCTCTTCAAGGGGAGCCCCATGTAGAGACCATTGCAGTAATCCAAGCGAGATGTGACGAGCGCATGAGAGACCGTGCATAGGGCACCCCGGTCTAGGAAGGGGCGCAACTGGCGAACCAGGCGAACCTGGTAAAAAGCTCTCCTGGAGACGGCCGTCAAATGATCTTCAAAAGACAGCCGTCCATCCAGGAGGACGCCCAAGTTGCGCACCCTTTCCATCGGGGCCAATAACTCGCCCCCAACAGTCAGCTGCAGCTGCAACTTACTGTACCGGGGTGCTGGCATCCACAACCTCTCCGTCTTGGAGGGATTGAGTTTGAGCCTGTTTCTCCCCATCCAGACCCATATGGCTTCCAGGCACCGGGACAGCACTTCGATAGCTTCATTGGGGTGGCCCGGGGTGGAAAAGTACAGCTGAGTATCATCAGCGTACAGATGATACCTCACCCCAAAGCCACTGATGATCTCACCCAGTGGCTTCATATAGATGTTGAACAGGAGGGGCGAGAGAATCAACCCCTGTGGCACCCCACAAGTGAGGTGCCTTGGGGATGACCTCTGCCCCTCTGTCAACACCATCTGCGACCGATCAGAGAGATAGGAGGAGAACCACTGATAGACGGTGCCTCCCACTCCCAATCCCTCCAACCGGTGCAGCAGGATACCATGGTTGATGGTATCAAAAGCCGCTGAGAGGTCTAATAGGACCAAGGCAGAGGAGCAACCCCTATCCCTGGCCCTCCAGAGATCATCAACCAACGCGACCAAAGCCGTCTCCGTGCTATAACTGGGCCGAAAGCTGGACTGGAACGGGTCCAGATAGACAGTTTCATCCAGGTACCGGGGTAATTGACATGCCACCACACTCTCTACAACCTTCGCCACAAAGTGAAGGTTGGAGACTGGACGATAATTTCCTAAAACAGCCGGATCCAGGGAAGGCTTCTTAAGGAGGGGTCTCACCACCGCCTCTTTCAAGGCGGCAGGGATGACCCCCTCCAACAAAGAAGCATTTATAATTCCCCGGATCCAGCCTCGTGTCACCTCCTGTGTGGCCAGCACCAACCAGGAGGGGCACGGATCCAGTAAACATGTGGTGGTAGATTCTTGGCGGATCTAATATGGCTCAATGCTTTGGTCCTCGCAAACGTTCCCTAACTGGGTGCAATTAACATGCCTGTTAAAAACAACCTTTAGAACCAGAGCCATCCCAAAGACAGTTTCATAGTGGACTGTGATTCAAAGGATGGTGTTTTTGGGAAGCTGAAAGCTGGAGAGGTTTTGGCCAAGTGGAAGGGGGAGAGAGGCAAGGGGAAGGAAAGGAAAGGCTAGGCAGAAGTGGGTTTCAGCAGGTTCTGACCAGTTCTGGAGAACCGGTAGCGGAAATTTTGAGTAGTTTGGAGAACTGGTAGTAAAAATTCTGACTGGCTCCACCCCCATCTATTCTCTGCCTCCCAAGTCCCAGCTGATCGGGAGGAAATGGGGATTTTGCAGTATCCTTCCCCTGCCACGCCCACCAAGCCACGCTCACAGAACCGGTAGTAAAAAAATTTGAAACCCACCACTGAGGGTGGGGGTCTGCAAAATTTTGAAAATTGACAAATTGGAATTAATGATAGACAGCGCTTTCCTTCGTTTAAAAAAAAAAGTTACAAGGGGTTGACCAGTTCCGTGTGTGTGTGTGTCTGTGCACGCGCATTACTTGGAACCGTGACATATGGGGTCCTGGGTGCTCTCTGAGCGTGCTTGTTTCCTTGCAGACGTTTCATTACCCTAACTAGGTAACATCATCAGTGCAATGCATAACTAGCACTTGTGCTGTTAACTAGTTAGGGTAATCAAACGACTTCAAGAAAACAAGCACGCTCAGAGAGCACCAAAGGCCTCTCACTTCATCCCCGAGCTACAAATGTTCTCCATTATTGGTACATGAATATATATATATATATATATATATATATATATGTAGGTCTTTGGTTATTCGGGTTTTCTCCTGCGTAAAATTGGAAGTGTCTTGGAAGCCAGAAGCCAGACCGCAGCTGCAACATTAGCCATTTCAAACCCCTCCAATCCATACATACAGCAGACCGACACCCACTATGAAGATGTAGCACGACCACAAACACGAAGCCAAACAACAGCAATGCAACTCACCAGCTCAAATCCCCCTGCAACTCACATTAATCTGAACACAACCAAGCCCCCACCCAAACAGGACACACCCCCAGCCAATCAGAGCACAAAAAAACCCCATCCAATCAGAGCACAGCCAAGCTCCCACCCAATCAGTTCAAACCCCCACTAGCAGTTAAAAAGGAAGAAACAGCTGCAATCACACATTGCTCCCAGAAGCACGAAGCTGAAGCCTGAAGATGATGACTGAGACTTCGTCGAAACGTCGCCAAGACACTTCCAATTTTACGTGGGAGAAAACCCGAATAACCAAAGACCTACATACAAACACCCGCAAAAACCTCGGAAAACAAACAAATATATATATATATATATATATGCACCAGTGGTGGGATTCAAATAATTTAACAACTGGTTCTCTGCCCTAATGACTGGCTGGGTGGGCGTGGCCATGGTGGGCGTGGTCAGGCAGCACTTGGCCTCCTGTGCCCCCTGGGAGTGAAAGCGGGTTGCGGGGAGGGGGGAGCTGCACCCTCCTGCCCTCCATTTTGGGCCTAGAAAGCCTCTCTGCACTTACCTGGGAGCCAAAATCGGGTGCGTGGGGACTCCTGGAAGGGGCAGGGTGGGAACTGGTGGAGCCAGTCAGCAATTTAACTCCTGGTTCAACCAAACTTGCCCAAAAGGGTTGAATCCCACCATTGATATGCACTTGTACATATACATTTTAGTACAACTTTATACTGCACTTGTAAGACCACACGTGGAGTCCTGCATCCAATTCTGGCTACCACAATATAAATAAGATACTGAGGCCCTAGAAAGACTGCAGAGAAGACGATGATAATAGGTCTGGAGGATAAACTATATGATGAACGATTGATAGCTACCATGTCCGACCTACCGAAGAGAAGGATGATAGCAGTGTTCCAGTACTTGAGGAAAGTCTTCCGATCTCAGAGAAGAGGTGGTTGACCTGTTCTCCAAAATACCCAACGGCAGGACAAAAAGCAATGGATGGAAGCTCCTCAAAGACAGATAGATACAGACTGGAACTATGGAGTAACTTGCTGACAGAACAATTAATAATTAAATGGATCAGCTCATCTCCAGAAGTTGTGAGTGCTCCATCACTGAAGGTTTTTAAGAAGAGCCTGGACAACCATTTGTTCAGAAGGTATAGAGCAGGGGTCTCCAACCTTGGCAACTTTAAGACTTCAACTCCCAGAGTCGAATTCTGGGAGTTGAAGTTCACAAGTCTTAAAGTTGCCAAGGTTGGAGACCCCTGGTATAGAGTCTCTTGCATGAACAGGGGGTTGGAGTAGAAGACCTCAAAGGTTACTTCCAACTCTGTTATTCTGTATTCTATATGTACATGTATTCATTTTTAAAGCAATATTAGTCTTTTTGAGAGTCTCTTTTCTAACACTTCCTATAATAGCCTTGGCTTTGTTTTTGTTTCATGTTGACCAACGAGCTGTTGCCTTTTGGGGAGGGGAGAAAGAACGGTTGAGGGAAATGTGCAATAAAATACACGTCAACAGGGAGGGGTTATGATACTTCCATAGCAGGCTTCTATTCATTTCTTACGCCAAGAGGACTCAGAATGATACTTTGTCAGAAGGATACTTTAATCAGCCCACCAAGAGACTCTTGGATTTCACAATCAAGGCCACCACTATTTTGTAAAGTAGTGTTGATACCACTTAGTCGTTCGGTTTCAAAGTATGAGTGGAAGGTCAATGCGTTTCATTGCTTTGTTTCATCTGAAGGACAGTACATCAGGATTTTGATTATATTACAGGAATTGTCTTCGTGCGATACTAGATTCCTGATTGTGCAACAATACCAGGCACAAGAGCACTGGAGGGCGCTCAGATTATCCTTCAACTGAAACTACTCGACAATCACAAGAGAGGCTTGCAAAGGAAAGGAGGTGCACAATGAGAAACAACAGAGTGGAAAACTGGGAGGAGGCACTAGCGTGTATTCGTAGCTTGTGCTAGATTGAAGAGTTCATAAATGCATCAAAGAGGTGTATGGACTGAGTTAAAGATGATAAGACGATGCTTCTTGGAACAATCAATATTCCATGTTCAATGTGAAGAAGCCAATGGTGAAATCCAATTCTTTTTACTACTGGTTCTGTGGGCGTGGCTTGGTGGGTGTGGTGTGGCTTGGTGGGCGTAGCTTGGTGGGTGTGGCAAAGGAAGGATATTGCAAAATCTCCATTCCCACTCCACTCCAGGGGAAGGATACTGCAAATCCCCAATACCTCCCCACTCCTGGAGGAAGGATACTGCAAAATCTCCATTCCCTCCCCACTCCTGGAGGAAGGATACTGCAAAATCTCCATTCCCTCCCCACTCCAGGGGAAGGATACTGCAAAATCTCCATTCCCACCACACTCCTGGGGGAAGGATATTGCAAAATCTCCATTCCCACCCCACTCTGGGACCAGCCAGAGGTGGTATTTGCCGATTCTCTGAACTACTCAAAATTTCCACTACCGGTTCTCCAGAACCAGTCAGAACCTGCTGGATTTCACCCCTGGAAAAAACCCAATCCACTATGTAAAAACACCTAGTAAAATCATTTATGACCAATCACCTAGGTGAAATCTGGCTCAATAGCACTAAAAGTGAGAAGGATCTTGGAGTTCTAGTGCAAGGGTCTCCAACCTGGGCAACTTTAAGCCTGGAGGACTTCAACTCCCAGAATCTGGGAGTTCTGGGAGTTGAAGTCCTCCAGGCTTAAAGTTGCCCAGGTTGGAGACCCCTGTTCTAGTGGACAATCACTTAAATATGAGCCAGGAGTGTGCTGAACCTCCCCCCCCCAAAAAAAAAAGCCAATGCACTCCTAGGCTGCATAAACAAAGGGATAGAATCAAGATTACATGAAGAATTAGTACCACTTTACAAAGCCTTGGTAAGACCACACTTGGAATAATGCATCCAATTTTGGTCTCCACAATATATATAAAAAAATGTTGAAATTCTGGAAAGAGTGCAGAGAAGAGCAACAAAGATGATTAGGGGGCTGGAGGCTAAAACATAAGAAAAACATTTACAGAAATTGTATATGTCTAGTCTAATGAAAAGAAAGACTAGAAGAGACACGATAGCAGAGTTCCAATATTTAAAAGGCTCCTACAAAGACGGGGGCGAGAGGCGAGCAAACTATTTTCCAAAGTACCCAAAGGTGAAAAACAATGGATGGAAACTAACTAAGCAGAGAGGCAACGTAGAACTAAGGGGAACGGTGAGAGCAATTAACCAGTGGAAAAGTTTGCATTCAGAAATTGTGGGTATTCCATCACTGGAGCCTTTCAAATAGAGACTGGGCAACCATTTATGTACAGGGTCTTCTGTGCAAACAGGAGATTGGACTATAAGACCACCAAGGTCCCTTCAAACTCTCTTATTATATCAATGGTGTGTGATGTGTCATTTTATGGGGTAAGAATATTGAAATGTGTTATCTTAGTTCAGTTGACTCAGCTTTCCTTACTGCCGTTTTAGATTAATGGTTGCGTTAGTCTGAACTCATTGTCCATGAGTCATATTCCAGAGCTTTAAGGAAGGCCTACACACAATGATTTTGGACCCTCCCAACAGCTTGATTGACTTCTTAAGCAGCAATTTACTATCTTCCAACCACCTCCTACTGTCTTTCAAAAAGTCACATGGTCAAGCAGGAGACCCTATTCTGTTTTAGACAAATGGTTGTCTAGACTCTCCTTGGCAACTTCTAGTGATGGAGCACCCACAACTTCTGAAGGCAAACCGTTTCACTGGTTAATTGTTTTCATGGTCAGGAAATTTCTCCTTAGTTCTAGCTTGGATCTCTCCTTGATTATCTATCTATCTGTCTGTCTGTCTGTCTGTCTGTCTGTCTATCTATCTATCTATCTATCTATCTATCTATCTATCTATCTATCTATCTATCTATCTATCTATCTATCTATCCATCCATCCATCCATCCATCCATTCATCCATCCATCCATCCATCCATCCATCCATCACATCCTGGACATAAACTGTTCCAACTCCTACCATCAAAACGATGCTATAGAGCACTGCACAGCAGAACAACTAGACACAAGAACAGTTTTTTCCCAAATACCATCATGCTGCTAAACAAATAACTCCCTCAACACTGTCAAACTAGTTACTAAGTCTGCATTACTATTAATCTTCTCACCGTTCCTATCACCCATCTCCTCCCACTTATGACTGTAACTTTGCTGCTTGTATCCTTACGATTTATACTGATATTGATTGTTTCCTGATTGCTTATTTGTACCCTATGACTATCATTAAGTGTTGTATCTTAGAATTCTTGATGAACGTATCTTTTCTTTTATGTACACTGAGAGCATATGCACCAAGACAAATTCCTTGTGTATCCAATCACACTTGGCCAATAAAAAAATCTGTTCTGTTCTGTTCTGTTCTATTCTATTCACTCTGAGTATTTGAAAAAGAAAGAACTGAAAAATGCACAACAATTTTGAAGGAGGAAAAAATAGTTATCGATTCTGTCCAGAGTCAGAGAAGGGTGATGGGAAGAAGAACATGCTGTATGTAGAGGCAATGCAGTGAAGTATGAGGATTGGGAAGAAGCTGGCTGATGCCATAAGAAATGTGCATTTTCCACCTCCCTGCCTTCCCTCTGTGCCACTTAATAAACAAGAAAACAAAGAACCAGGCAATCTGACTGATGTTACCTACCGAGATAATGAGCACAGCTGTCTAATTATCACTTTGAAAGATCTTTTAGTTCTGGAGCTTCAGGAGTGATTAGACCTATAAAACCGACAAGTAATGTAAACACAGGAAACGATGAAAGTCTAGGGAAACCCACAAGAGCTATGCTCATTTTTCTGGGGGGGGGAGGTTGGAATATGAGAGAGAGAGAGAGAGGGAGAGAGAGAGAGAGAGAGAGAGAGAGAAGAAAGATCACAAACACAGTCCCGAGTGAGAGTCATTGAGTTTCTAGTGGGTCCTAGAAATCTGAAACTCCAGCATCAGTTACCAACTGAGAACGGATCTCAGGGCGCAGCAGGAATGAAACGTGAGTCAACAGAGCGATGAGACAGAGGAATAGAAGAAATGCTAAGCCACTTTATTTAGTGGATTTCTACCCTGTCCCTCTTACCTAAGTATACAGAATAATAGAGTTGGAATGGGCCTTGGAGGTCTTCTAGTCCAACCCCCTTCTCAAGCAGGAGACCCTATACCCGTGATGATGAACCTGTGGCACCTGTGCCCAAAGTGGCACAAGGAGTGATGTCACCTGGCACGCACTGTATCGCCTGTTCATCTTCTGGGTTTCTGGCGTGTATGTGCGGGTGATGATCAGCTGGCCTTCATGAGTGCAGCAGCGCCGGAAACTGAAAGAGCTGGTTGTCCATTTTCCTGCGTGATCATGTGTGCCAACCAGCTGATTGCTGCGCGTGCATGCACACCGGAAACATTAGAACATTAGCTGGCTGGCTCGCATGCACGCGCCGGAAACCGTAAATTCATTGTCAGGCATGCACATGTCCCCTGGGCAGCTCCTATTCTGGGTTGTGGCCCAGACGAGCACACGTACGCGGTGCCGAAAAGGTTCGCCATCATTGCCCTATACCATTGCTGCTCAGTCTCTCTTCTTGAAAACCTCCAATGATGGAGCCCAAGCAGGCTTGGTCATGCATGGTGCTAATACTGAAAAAGAACTTTAAAAAAAAAACAGTTTGTGGAATAAGTGATTATAGGTGTATCAAAGTGGCTCAGTGGGTAAGACGCTGAGCTTGTTGATCGGAAGGTCGGCAGTTCAGCGGTTCGAATCCCTAGGGCCGCGTAACGGGGTGAGTTCCCATTACTTGTCCCAGCTTCTGCCAACCTAGCAGTTCGAAAGCATGTAAAAAATGCAAATAGAAAAATAGGGACCACCTTTGGTGGGAAGATAACAGCGTTCCGTGCGCCTTTGGCGTTGAGTCGTGCCGGCCACATGACCATGGAGACGTCTTCGGACAGTGCTGGCTCTTCGGCTTTGAAACATAGATGAGCACCACCCCCTAGAGTTGGGAACGGCTAGCACGTATGTGCGAGGGGAACCTTTACCTTTACTTTTTAGGTGTATCAAACTGGGACATTCATACAACATGAGAACAGAGTATGACAAGACGATGCTAATGTCAGGAAACATGTTTACTGAGCTTTCTTTCCTTAGTGTTCTTTCCTTGGCCATGAGAATTGATGGGCTGGAGAAGTATAGAGGGGATTAATCCTTAATAGGAAGACAATGACACACAAGACAAAACCTTTAAAACAGTCATATTTCTGTGGCAGCAAAGGTCAGACGTTAAAACACCATTCTTTTCAGTGGTTCTGTATGCTTGTGAAAGTTGGGCCTTGGGAAAGAGCAAGAGAGAGAGAGAGGGAGGGAGAGAGAAGATACCTCTGAACTATGGATTTGGAAATAATGACTAAGGCTACCATGGATTGTATGAAGGACCAATAAATCAATCAGGGACCAAATAAAGACCGACTGGTCCCTAGAGGCATCGATCGGCAAACAAAAACTCACACTATTTGGGCACCTAATGTGAGTGGATGATAGTTTAGGGGGGAAAAAATCTGCTTAGCAAGATTGTGGGAAGTAGAAGTTGGGAGAGTTAAAGGACAAGTTATTTGAATGGAATGAAAGGTATAAATATGCACTGTGATGGCACAGTGGTTAGAGTGCAGTGCTGCAAGCTACTTCTGCTGCCTGCCGGCTGCCTGCAATTTGGCAGTTCGAATCTCACCAGGCTCAAGATTGACTCAGCCTTCCATCCTTCCAGGGTCAGTAAAATGAGGACCCAGATTGTTAGGGCAAGAGGCTGACTCTGTAAACCCCTTAGAGTGGGCTGCAAAGCACTGTGAAGTGGTATATAAGTCTAAGTACTATTGAGAAAGCAGAGAGGGAGGGAGGAAGGGAGGGAAGGAGGAAGGAAGGAAGGAAGGAAGGAGCTGTGATGGCTCAGTGGTTAGAATGCAGTATTGCAGGCTAATTCTGCTAACTGCCAGGAGTTCGACCCTGACCAGCTCAAGATTGACTCAGCCTTCCATCCTTCCGTGGTGGATAAAATGAGGACTCAGATTGTTGGGGCAAGAGGCTGACTCTGTAAACCCCTTAGAGTGGGCTGTAAAAGCACTGTGAAGCGGTATATAAGTCTAAGTACTATTGAGAAAGCAGGGAGGGAGGGAGGGAGGGAGGGAGGGAGGAAGGAAGGAAGGAAGGAAGGAAGGAAGGAGCTGTGATGGCTCAGTGGTTAGAATGCAGTATTGCAGGCTAATTCTGCTAACTGCCAGGAGTTCGACCCTGACCAGCTCAAGGCTGACTCAGCCTTCCATCCTTCCGAGGTGGATAAAATGAGGACCCAGATTGGGGGCAAGAGGCTGACTCTGTAAACCCCTTAGAGTGGGCTGTAAAGCACTGTGAAGTGGTATATAAGTCTAAATGCTATTGCTATTAGAGGTATTATGTTTTTCTAAATAATATATAAATACATAAATAAATAAAGGATTGCATAATTTGGAAGAAGGTTATTACAACAGACAGGTCAAGATGGTGGATATCTGTCCACTCAATCATCAGAAGCTGAGCCCAGCTCGATGTTATTTACCTATCTACAATATAAAAAAGATGTTGAGATTCTGGAAAGAGTGCAGATAATAGCAACAAGAATGATTAGGGGTCTGGAAGCTAAAACATGAAGAATTGGGCATGTCTAGTCTAACGAAAAGAAGGACTAGGGGTGACCTGATAGCACTGTTCCAAAATTTGACAGGCTTCTACAAAGACGAGGGTGGGGGGATCAACTATTTCCAAAAGCATCTGAAGGCAGGACAAGAAGCAATGGATGGAAATTAATCAAGGTGGCTCAGTGGCTAAGACGCTGAGCTTGTCGATCAGAAAAGGTCGGCGGTTCGAATCCCTAGTATAGATCTCCTGCGTGGGCAGGGGGTTGGACTACATGATCTCCAAGATCCCTTCCAACTCTGTTACTGTTTAAGGAGAGAAGCAATCTAGAACTAAAGAGAAATTTCCTAGCAGGGAGAACTATCAACCAGTGGAACAGAAGTTGCCTTCAGAAGTTGTGGGTGCTCCATCGCTGGAAGCTTTCAAGAAGAGACTGGACAGCCACTTGTCTGAAATGCCATAGGATCTCCTGCTTGAGCAGGAGTTGGACTAGAAAACCTCCAAGGTTCCTTCTATGTTCTAAGCTTCTATGTTCTATATCTAACCTTGATAACTACTATAAAATATTTGACATCAGTGATCCTTTGCTCCTAAATTGAGCATCAGGCAGAAGAAGATAAGATCCATAGTGATTCCTCCTAACCAAAGGATGTGCTTGGATGAAAGTTGTATTTAAACATGCATCTTCCCTGGAGATATTACATGGAAATAAGATGGAACAAAAGTTTTATGACTAAGCATGGTGAAATTAAGGTCAGTCAGAAATAGATACTGTTGTCAGTTTGCTTAGTTTTTCCATTGAGTTAAATAAGCCAAAGAAGGTGCTAGATCAGTATCACTGGATGCATTTCAATAAATATATTTATGTTTCCAATTAAAATGGTTGTTTGGGAAAATAGTTTGTTTCTTTATTTATATTTCATCTTTCTAGACCGTTCATCTCACTCAGGGAGGGACCATTACTGGAACTGGGACAAGGAAATACTGGAGCTGGAACTGGGAAGGGAGGATGGTTTAGAGAGGACTCATTTCTTCTTTGACACTGGGTACTGAGTTACACCTTGGGACACTGACGAGACTTTATTCAATTTCAACTGTTCTTCTAGAATTAGAAAGAGTAACAGAGTTGAAAGGGACCTTGGAAGTTTTTTAGTCCATCCCCCTGCTTAGGCAGGAAACCTTACACCACTTCAGACAAATGGTTATCCAACATCTTCTTAAAAACTTCCAGTGTTGGAGCATTCACAACTTCTGCAGGCAAGTTGTTCCACTGGTTAATTGTTCTCACTATCAGGAAATTCCTCCTTAATTCTAGATTGCTTCTGTCTTTGCTTGGTTTCCATCCATTGCTTCTTGTCCTGCCTTCAGGGGCTTTGGAGAATAGCTTGACTCCCTCTTCTTTGTGGCAGCCTCTGAGATATTGGAACACTGCTATCATGTCTCTCCTAGTCCTTCTTTTCATTAAACTAGACAAACCCAGTTCTTGCAACCATTCTTCATATGTTTTAGCCTCCAGTCCCCTAATCATCTTTGTTTCTCTTCTCTGCACTCTTTCCAGAGTCTAAGGGTATTTTTTACATCATGGTGACCAAAACTGGATGCAGTATTCCAAGTGTGGCCTTACCAAGGAGACCTGTACTAGGGATTTGAACCGCCGAACTGCCGACCTTTTTGATCAACAAGCTCAGTGTCTTTAGCCACTGAGCCACCTAGCCAGGCATTCTGGATTCCAAGAAAAGAGGACAAGCAAACCAGAATAGCATACAAACTAACCAACTGGGCTACCCCATTCTACCTACTGCTTATGCTCATGTGTAGCCTATTCAAGAGAAAGATTGTGGGGTGGGGCTGGTGGACGGAACATAATGACTGTCTTTCAGTACTCAAGGAGCTGTCCCAGAGAAGAAGGGATTGATTTATTCTCCAAGGTCAAGAAGCAATGGGCAGAATCCTGTTAAAGAGACATCCAACCTAGAAGTCATGAGAAATTTTCTGACAGTGAGAACAATTAATCAATTGAACAGCTGGCCTCCCAGAGTTGTGGGTGCAACATCGCTGGAAGTTTTCAAGAATAGACTGAAAAGCGATTTGACTGGGATGGTATAATGACTCTTGGACAGGTCTCTTTGGGTTAGACTAGAAAACCTCTAAAGTCTCTTCCAGGCCTATGATTCTGTTCTATATTTTAATCCTGACTTGTCAGCTCCAAGCAATCAGATCCATGCGTATAGGATTCAAGCTGATTACTTTATTGTATTCTGTCTATAATACAAGAATCTTCCCAGGCTGTTTGCCTTCTCTTGGGAACATACAGATAAGGTTCCATGGAACTTGGGGTGGGGGGAGGAGGGAGGAGATCAGTCCCAGGTCTCTTGCAGCTGTGGAATGACTCAAGACTAATTGCCCATTTGATTCCTCCTTCTTTCCTGGCACAACATGAGTCTACGCGAGTAAAATCCTTGAAAGATTGAACTCAGGCCCAAACTTCCAGTTCTCAGCTTAACAGACTGCTCTAACTTTATTGGATTCTTTTGATCTTATTGGACATTTCCTGTTCTTAAAAATGGCCTGTTTCCACCACAGATTATTTGGATGCAAGTGTAGGAGAAAGGTAGACAGAGCTTGGGGTTGGAGTCAAGCGAGGAATCAGCCTGGAGTCATCATGTTCCCATAAACAGTCTAAGTCCAATTTCTCTTGCATTCTGTTGATTCTTATCCAGTGCCAATGTAGTGCTGACTGTTAGTTGGTTAGATTGTTGTGTAAAGGCTCGAGCAATAAATCATAAATCAACCAGAACTAAACATGGCATGGCTTGTCTAGTGAAGAGAAGGACCAGCAGGGACATGATAGCAGTCTACCAATATTGGAGAGGATGACCCAGATAGGAGAGAGCCAACCTATTTTCCAAAGCACCTGAAGGCCAGACAAGGAATAATGGTTGGAAACTGAACAAGGAGAAATTCAACCTGGAAATAAGGAGGAATTTTCTGACAGTGAAAACAATCAACCAGTGGAAAGGAAGCTGCCTTCAGAAGTTGTGGGAACTTCATCACTGGAGGCTTTCAAAGAGAGACTGGACTGCCATCTGTCAGAAATGGTGTAGGGTCTCCTGCTTGGGCAGGGGGTTGGACTAGATGACCTACAAGGTCTATTCCAATTCTGCTGATCTGTAAAATGTGATCCTGACATTTCATGCCTGACAGTATGGTCACCAACGTCTTTTCTGAATGTTGCTTGGAATGTTGCTCTGAGATATTTCAGAAACGGGACATGTCAACCTTAAATGGTCGCCAACCTCCAAGTGGTAAAAGAAAAGTCGCTTTGCACTTTAAAGATAACAACAACAATGTTGTATATTTTGCACATTTTTTTTCTTGGTGTACATGCTCCTATCTTTCCCTAACACATGCATTTTCTGTCTCTAGTGTTCTTATCTAAGAAACATTTCTTTGCGCTACTAATTTTAACAAGGGGGGGCCAAGCATTTTTTTAAGGGTTGAAAACTGCACTGCTCCCCTGAGTGAAAACATCAGATGCTTGGGAAGTGTGACAATTGAAGAAACAGGAAGGCAGCTGTGTTGAACTGAATGATCAACTGAATGGTTGAGCACGATGAGAATTATAGAACGATAGAATTTTCGTTAGCCCGAGACTGCAGAAAGCTATATTATAAAAAAAGGAGAAGAAGAAGAAGAAGAAGGAAAACACAGCTGGATCCCTTTGAAGTGTGGTGCTCATTAATATATTTTTCATGGAACTCAACGAATTCAAAATGGAATTCCTGGAGCTTCGGACAATGTGCATTCTCTCAGATGCGTTGAAACGGTTCAGCACGCTAAAAGAAAGGTCGGAAAACAGCAGCGTCTTGCATGGGTGCCCCTTAATTCAGAACTACAGGCAATCTTCGATTTATGACTGCAATTGGGACCAGAATTTCCATTACCAAGCAAGGAGGCTATTAAGTGAGTCATGCCTGATTTTATGACTTTTTTTTTTTTTGCCATGGTTGTTTAGTGAATCACTGAGGTTGTAAGTGAATCATGTGGCCATTAAGCAAAACCGGCTTTCCCTTTGACTTTTCAGATTTCAGATTAACAGAGTTGGAAGGGACCTTATAGGTCATCTAGCCCAACCCTCTACCCACCCAAGCAGGAGACCCTACACCATTTCTGACAGATAGCAGCCCAGTATCTTCTTGAAAGCTTCTAGGGATGAAGCTCCCACAACTTCTAAAGGCAACTTCTGTTCCATGGGTTGATTGTTCTCACTGTCAGGAAATTTCTCCTTATTTCCTGGTTGAATCTCTCCTTGGTCAGTTTCCATCCATTATTCTTTGTCTGGCCTTCAGGTGCTTTGGAAAGTAGCTTGACCCCCTCCTCTCTATGGCAACCCCTCAAATATTGGAAGACTGTTATCATGTCTCCCCTGGTCCTTCTCCGCACTAGACTAGCCAGGCCCAGTTCCTGCAACCGTTTATTGTATGTTTTAGTCTCCAGTCCCCTCATCATCCTGGTTGTTCTTCTCTGCACTTTTTCAACCCATTTCCATCTCAATTCTTTTACTCTCTTGATGGCATCATATACTTCCATTTGGAAGTATATCCTACACCATTCTGGACAAATATTGGAAGACTGCTATCATGTCTCCCCTGGTCCTTCTCTTCACTAGACTAGCCAGGCCCAGTTTCTGTAACTGTTCTTTATGTTTTAGTCTCCAGACCTTTAATAATCTTAGATAAATTCAGATTTACAGATTTGGAAGGGACCTTGTAGGTCATCTAGCCCATCCGCCCCTCAAGCAGGAGACCCTACACCATTTCTGACAGATGGCAGCCCTGTATCTTCTTGAAAGCTTCCAGTGATGAAGCTCCCACAACTTCCAAAGGTGACTTCTGTTCCATGGGTTGATTGTTCTCACTGTCAGAAAATTTCTCCTTATTTCTAATATTGAATCTCTCCTTCATCAGCTTCCATCCATTATTCCTTGTCTGGCCTTCAGGTGCTTTGGAAAATAGCTTGACCTCCTTCTCTCTGTGGCAGCCCCTCAAATATTGGAAGATGGCTATCATGTCTCTCCTGGTCCTTCTCTTCACTGGAAAGGTCTTAACTGGGGATCACATGACCCAGAAATATTGCAACCATTGTAAATACATGCCAAGGGCCCGTGACGATGGGCATAATGCAAAGGTTGTAAGTATGAATACCAGTTGTAACTGATTTTCTTCATTGACATTGTAACTTTGAATGGTCACCAAACAACTGGATGTCTGGAATGCTTAGCTTAGTTAACCATCTTAATAGGAAAGACATCAGAAATCTTTTAAAAACTTTCCGCAAGAAAAATCTCCAGACCATTTCTTAGGCAACACCACCTCTCGTCTCTAATGGCATTTTACAAATTTTCCTTCCTGTCAAGCGTTCTCTCCCTCCCATTTTTTTTTCAAATCCCAAATGGAAGCAACTAGAAAATGTTATTTTAAGCCGGCATGGTTGGGCAACCTTTCGAAGGTAGGTGTCCATCCGGAAGGGGGAGGCCGGACGCCCTGCTGAGATAATGTCCCTCTTCAGTTTGTCAAAAACTATTGTAAGAAGCACTCAAGGCATGGCGTTATTGCAACAGGACAGGTGGACGCCCCAGGGTGCCCAAGTACTTAAACTACAATCTTGTAAAGTGGAAGAAGGGTGGCAAAGATGGACATCAGTTTACCAAAGAATGCTAGGGGGGGAAAAAACCCCGCAGAAGTAAACGGTAATAGCTATAATTTTACGCAAGCACATGCCAACTCTTTCAGTTCTGTATACTTAATGACTGATATTATTATCATGGTTGGTTGTACAGTCAGACAGATGTTTAGACTGGATTTGGCATTTTTATCCATCTATCGAGTCTTTCCCAATGACCTGGGATAGGCAAATTTGGTCATTAGTAGTAGTATTATTACTAGGTCTGAAAACATTAAAAATAAGTGGTAAAAATTTAGATAGGTGTGTGCTACCTGCTCTAAAATATGTCAGCGAGACATGGACACTAACTGCACAATCGATGCAAGAGCTACAGGTGGTGCAAAGAGTAATGGAAAGATACATGCTCGGCATCACAAGATAGAAAGACCCACACATGGATTAGAGAACAAACGGAAGTATATGATGCCATCAAGAGAGTAAAAGAATTGAGATGGAAATGGGTTGAAAAAGTGCACAGAAGAACAACCAGGATGATGAGGGGACTGGAGACTAAAACATACAATAAACGGTTGCAAGAACTGGGCCTGGCTAGTCTAGTGAAGAGAAGGACCAGGGGAGACATGAGAGCAGTCTTCCAATATTTGAGGGGTTGCCATAGAAAGGAGGGGGTCAAGCTACTTTCCAAAGCACCTGAAGGCCAGATAAGGAATAATGGATGGAAACCGACCAAGGAGAAATTCAACCTGGAAATAAGGATAAATTTTCTGACAGTGAGAACAATCAACCAGTGGAACACTTGCCTTCAGAAGTTGTGGGAGCTTTATCACTGGAGGCTTTCAAGACTGCCATTTGTCAGAAATGGTGTAGGGTCTCCTGCTTGGGTGGGTGGGGGTTGAACTAGATGACCTACAAGGTCCCTTCCAACTCTGCTAATCTGTGAGTTTACATCTGTAAGTAATAGCAAAAAGAGCTTATGGTAGGTAGACCAAGGTAGTCACAGAATGGATCCCACTTGATCTAAAGTATCCATGAAAGAGACGTAAAATAAGATGGATCAACAACTACCCATTATTACAGCCTACTTCCATGGGGAAAAAATCGCTATGTTCCAAGCGTCTGAAGTTAGAGTAGAACACCTGCTGATTTCCCAATTTAATGCAGACTTATTTACATCCTATTTACCAAACCAATTCACTCTGATATATATTTTCTCTGAATTCTTCCTAGGTGGTTTTTGTAACAGTCCATACTAAACCATTTCCACGGTGTGGAAAAATGCAGAGATCACACATTTTGGTTTAAACAGCGTAAGGAAAAGCATAATGATTATGGAGAAATTGCAGCCAAAAAATCCATAAACAAGATATGAGAAATCACATTTAAAAGATAAGTATCTTCTTTAAAGCCAGTTGATGGGAAAAAGCAACAAGGCAAGTTTGAAAATGGAGAAATATGAAAGTGCATGAAACTGGACAGGAAATATTTACCTGTCTGTATGACTTCACTTTTATCTATCTTGCTTAGTTTGGTAACATTTACGTTTGTCAAAGGTAACGGTATAAGGCTCACAGAGAGGTGAAATTTAACTCAATAAAATAGTAGCTGAATCTGTACTGAAAGTTTTGGAGATGTAAGGATTTTCAGTAGGGGTGGCCTCATGCAAAATAGGTAAATCGCCCAATTCCTGATTTATGTTTTTTAGGTCAATGAGCTGTTTGACCATTAATCTGGATTTACAGAATTAGAAAATAACAGAGTTGGAAGGGACCTTGAAGATCCTCTAGTCCAACCCCCTGATCGAGAAGGTGATCCTGCACCACTCTGGACAAATGGCTGTCCAGTCTCTTCTTGAAAACCTCCAGTGATGGAGCACCCACAACTTCTGGTCATTCCACTGATTAATTGTTCACATGGACAGGAAATTTTTCCTTAATTCTAGGTTGGATCTTTGGAGAATAGGTTGTCCCCTTCTTCTGTGGATGATGATGACGATAATGATGATGACATTCTCCATTAAGTTGTGTCTGACTCTTAGCAATTCTGTGGAGCAGGTCTCCATGTCTTCTGATCTTGCACTACTTCTTTGAGTTGTTCTGTGCTGTGGTTGGTGCCAGCTTTGATGGTGGGACATCTTCTTTGGGACAATCTCTCAAACATTGGAAGACTGCTATTATGTCACCACCACTCCTTCTCTTTGCTAGACTAGACAACTCCAGTTCCCATAACCATTCATGATCTAGGTTAGCATCCATACCCCCCAGTCATCTTTATTGCACGTCTCTGCACTCTTTCTAGAGTCTCAACATCTTTCTTGTACTTTGGTGACCAGAACTGGATACCGTATTTCAAGTGGCGGTCCTACCAGTGCAGTATAAAGTGGACTTTGAGATGCTTCTACCCTAAAAGTGAGAGGAACTAAGCAGCCAATTTATGATGATCATATTCAATGAAGACTGCAGAAACCACAAACATGGACATCACCAGAGACCTGGTCACCTGGGACCATGACTTCCCTATACATTAAGAAACGTCTTCAAAACTCCCGAATTCAGAATGCAGGAGGAGTGTACAAGCTGATTAACTTTAAACAATAGGCAGAAGAAAAGGTATATGTGCTACAAACCACAATTTTGTAAAAACAAACAAATATTAGTTATATCTTCAGGGATTATAGCCCTTCCCAAAAATAGTTAATGGAGATGGGCGGTGTGAGAGAAGCCCAACATCTGTGAAATGTGTACATTTAAAACCTCCGATAGTGAAATGTTTCTGACTGCTCCTGCCTCTCAGTTGTGAGTTTGTTGATCTGGCTGGTTGAAGGATCAGATAAAAATGTCAGGGAGAGGAAATCACATTAGCAAGTTAAACAGTAGCAATAATTTTAAAGGCTGTTTTCTCCTTTGGGATTAATTTTATATTCTAATGCAGCCAGTAGCTGGTCAGGGGGAAAGAAATGACACTTGCCTGTGAAAGGATATGAAAACACATCTGGAGAGAGTTGGATGAAGAAAAGAATTCAGTTGCAAATAGCCATTGGGAGAAGTCTTTCGCTTCATGTGAAAATCTCTGTTCTACCAGTTGCAAGGAGTACTCAGATTATGACCACAACTGGACAGGAATTTTTGTTCTAAGCAAGGTAGTTGCTAAGTGAATCGTGCCCAACTTCATGTTCCTTTTTTTTTTTTTGGCCAAGGTTGTTAAGCGAATCAATGCAGCTGTTAAGTGAATCACATGGTCTTTCAGCGATCTGGCTGAGAAAATGGCAACGGTGATCAAGGGACCTCAAGATGCTGCAATGGTTGTACTAAATACACGCCATTTGCTAAACACCTATTTTTGATCATGTGATGGGTGGAAGGCACAACAATCATAAGTGCAAGAACCAGTTGTAAGTCACTTTTTTCAGCACTGTTGTAACTTTGAACAGTTGTCAGATGAAACCGGTTAGTTTGGATTCTCCTTCTCCCATGCCCTTCTAACTTCTCTTCTTCCTTTCTTTTATTTATTCCTTCTCCTCCTTCTCCTTTCTCTTATCTCCTTCTCTTGTTTCCTTCTCCTTTCTCCTTCTCCATCCATGCCCCCTTCTCCTTTCTCTTCCCCACTTCTTTCATGTATTCTCCTAAAACAAAACAAAACAAAACAAAACAAAACAAAACAAAACAAAACTCAGCCCACCCAACTAAGGTTAGGTTCGATTTCAGCACCATGGAAAGCCCCCAGTGAAGACTCCTAATAGCAATAGCACTTAGACTTATATACCACTTCACAGTGCTTTACAGCCCTCTCTAAGAGGTTTATAGAGTCAGCCTCTTCTCCCCACAAAAATCTGGGTCCTCATTTTACTCATCTTGGAAGGATGCGGAGGCTGAGTCAGCCTTGAGCCTGGTGAGATTCGAACTGCCAAATTGTGGGCAGCAGAAGTAGCCTGCAGTACTGCACTCTAACCACTGTGCCACTGAGGCCAGGATTTTTCAAATGATGTTCCATGAAAACTAAGGCAAAAAAGCATAATGCAGTTGGGGGCATCCATAATACTTTTTCTAAAGTTTAGGGGGAAAGATAAGACTTATTGGGTGATACTTGCAAACACTGCCCTCTCCAGAAAGCGTTTATCCTTATGATGGTTTCATTGAGTCTGAGAGGCAAGGAAGTAGCAAAAGACAAAATGATGGCCAAGATTTTTACCTAGAAAAAAAAGCCTTCACCGTGCAGCATTCTGGGGACAAAAGGGGCCACAATTTGTGCATGCACGGAATACCTTCTGCAAAGCCGTTTTGCCTTAGCTGTGCCTGAGCAAGGTCAAAAAGGAGATTCGGTTTGGGACAGCGGTGTCTCTTGAGCAAAGATTCTGGAATCATTATCATTATTATTAATTAACAGATTCTCTGGTGTGAGAAGGTTTGTCCTAACCTAACTTTGAGCTCCACCTGTTCTGTAAATGCAGATTAGTGTGGCCCATATGTGGAAATGATCTCCTTGTTGTTGCTGTTAGTTGCGAAGTTGTGTCTGACCCATCACGATCCCATGGACAATGCTCCTCCAGGCCTTCCTATCCTCTACCATCCTCTGGAGTCCATTTAAGCTCATGCCTACTGCTTCATCCAGCAGTGATTCCAACATCCAGCAGTGACTGCATCCAGCCACCTCGTTCTCTGCCATCCCCTTCTTCTTTTGGCCTCCATCTTTCCCAGCATTAGGCTCTTCTCCAGTGAGTCCTTCCTTCTCATTGGGTGGCCAAAGTATTTGAGTTTCACCTTCAGGATCTGGCCTTCTAAAGAGCAGTCAGGGTTGATCTCCTCTAGGACTGACCGGTTGGATCGCCTTGCAGTCCAAGGGACTTGCAGGAGTCTTCTCCAGCACCAGAGTTCAAAGGCCTCAATTCTTTGGTGCTCAGCCTTTCTTATGGTCCAACTTTCACAGCCACCCATTGCAACTGGGAAAACCAAAGCCTTGACTATACACACTTTTGTTGGCAGGGTCATGTCTCTGCTTTTTAGTATGCAGTCCAGATTTGCCATAGCTTTCCTCCTCAGGAGCAAGCATATTTTAATTTCTTGGCTGCAGTCCCCGTTTGTGGTGATCTTGGAGCCCAGGAAAATAAAATCTGTCACTACCTCCATTTCTTCCCCATATTTTCCTTTTCTTTCTTTTTCTTCCACTTCTCCTTGGCTTAGTTTGATTTGATTATCCTTCCTGAAAGTGACTTTCAGCACTTACAATGGAAAGGATGGTACAGGAAGACCTTGACTTATGACCACGATATGACATCAATGTACTGATGATAACAATCAGCATCAATTATTCCTACTTGTTTCCTCCTCCTCCTCCTGCAATCAATGATGTTTTAAAGTCCCTCACATAGAATACTGGATCCTGTTTTGGTCATCATATTATTAAAAAAAATGTCATATGAAGAACAGCTGCAGGGATTGGGCATGTCTAGTCTAGTGAAAAGGAAGACTAGGGGTGAGATGATAGCAGTTTTCCAATATTTGAGGGACTGCCACATGAATTGGAATAGACATGGCAACACGTCAGCCAATGGGGACCTTTTGGAAACTCAGACAGTTTGGAGCCTGGGCGTGGCTTAGTTTGACTGTTATGTATAAAAGAGTTGGTTTGTCCTTGCATTATTGCTTCTGTGATAATATAGATTCTGTGCTTCTGGATTCTGAGTTCTGGTTCTGGCTTCTGCTGCATGGGTATTGTATACCTGCATCATGCTTTATATTACTGTATATAAAGAAGTTGCTTTTATACATGAATTCGACTGAATTCTTTACTTGTGTGCTGGTTGGATTGATGGAAACTCTGATGGAAACTAATCAAGCAGAGAAGAAACCTAGAACTAAGGAGAAATTTCCTGACCGTGAGAACAATTAACCAGTGGAACAGCTTGCCTTCAGAAGTTGTGGATGAGACTGGACAGCCATCTGTCTGGAATGGTAATAGGGTCTCCTGCTTGAGCAGGGGATTGGACTAGAAAACCTCCAAGTCCCTTCCAACTCTGTTATTCTCTTATTCCTTATTCTGAAAAAGCCCAGCTGATTCTAGCAGTTAAACCACCTAAAAAGATCCCATCTGTTACAAGGCTGGCCCCGGTTTACATGAGAAAACAGTGACCCCTCGTTAATACCATTCTGACATTCTGCTTATTGTTTTTACTTGTTTTATTTCCTTCCACTTGGAAACAGAAGCAATAAATTTCCTGGGAAATGAAACTCACTTATCAGATTTCCCAAGCATCAAGTTTCATATTCGGAAAGTAAAGAAATCATTCTAACCGGGTCCAATATTGCTATAAACCAATATACACAAACCTGGATCAGAGATTAAAGCTTTGCGTAGGGTTTTCTCATGTTTTCCAGCGCCAGACAGGAAGAGACTGTGGAGGTTTTGTTTTGAAGAGCGATCAGTTTATCTTCGCCATTTCTAGTCTTCAAATAAAATAAAGCAAAATAAATGCTACTCTCATATCCATTGCATTCAGATAGGCAGGAATTATACAGAATATTGAACGGGGCAATATCCTATCCACTCCCAAGAGGATTGATTTGACAAAGATGAAACCCTTTGAAGCCAGAAAGTACAATAAGGTAGTAAAGTTTGTAAAAGTATTAAAGAAAAAGGATTTTGATACTTTTTCAAAAAGTATTAAAAAAAGTACTTAAAAAGTATTAATCCAGGGGAGCAGGATTTAAAGAGCAATCCAGGAAAGAACTAGCAACGGTAAGTGATTCCTGTCTTTGAGCAGAATGTTGGAGTAAAAAGCCCTTTCCAGCCCTATGGGCACAAAAATTGAAGTTGTGGGTGTTCCATCACTGGAGGTTTTAAAAAAGTGATAGGACTGCCATTTATCCACAATGGTATGAGATCTCCTGCTTCAATAGCGGGTTGGATTAAAAGAGCTCCAAGGTCCCTTCCAATTCTTCTCTTCTCTTCTCTTCTCTTCTCTTCTCTTCTCTTCTCTTCTCTTCTCTTCTCTTCTCTTCTCTTCTCTTCTCGTCTCGTCTCGTCTCTTCCCTTCCCTTCCCTTCCCTTCCCTTCCCTTCCCTTCCCTCCCTTCCCTTCCCTTCCCCTCCCCTCCCCTCCCTTCCCCCCATCCCATCCCATCCCATCTCATCCTATCTTACTGGGATGGAATAAGGACTCCTTCCTTGGACAAGGGATTGGATTAGAAGACCTCCAAGATCGCTTCCTTCTCTTCTCTTCTCTTCTCTTCTCTTCTCTTCTCTTCTCTTCTCTTCCCTTCCCTTCCCTTCCCTTCCCTTCCCTTCCCTTCCCTTCCCCTCCCTTCCCTTCCCTTCCCTTCCCCTCCCCTCCCTTCCCCCCTCCCATCCCATCCTATCTTACTGGGATAGAATAAAGACTTCTTCCTTGGACAAGGGATTGAATTAGAAGACATCCAAGGTCCCTTCCAATTTTTCTCTTCTCTTCTCTTCTCTTCTCTTCCCTTCCCCTCCCCTCCCTTCCCCCCATCCCATCCCATCCCATCCTATCTTACTGGGATAGAATAAGGACTCCTTCCTTGGACAAGAGATTGGATTAGAAGACCTCCAAGGTCCCTTCCAGCCCTAGGGTTCTAAGGTTCTGTCACTGCTGAATAGCAATGGAGGAAGGTCAATGAATTGGAATATCTGACAAAAGTATTGGGTGTCAGGTTAGAAATTGTAAGCAGGATCCTTCTTTACTATAGCGTTTTGCTACAAGCTTTGTTTGCTTCATGATAATGTTCCTTTCCCCCCATCTTTTACATCGGGAATTTCAAAGCATGCTTTTTTTTACTCGAACCAGCCTAAGGCATTTTACTGCCTGAGGTGAAAAATATATCACCTACTATTTCAAATATAAAACAAGGCTGGGGATCCTGTGTGGATCGGCTGTGATTCACTGCAATGGGGTGCTTTGTCCTCACAGAGATGAATGCCTCCCCTTTGATAAAGGAAACAGACACAACCAAGTGATTAATCCAGCTTCATCAGATACTTTGATATCGGGGTCTTCTAAATATATCCAAAGCATTTTCTTAACACAATTTTGCATTATAAAATATTTCAAAATCAGGCAATACAGTGCCATAAATAATGGTGTCTGCTCAGAGTAAGTACAACAGCAGCAACAACAACAACAACAGCAACAACAATAATGGAATCATCAACTGGACTTTGGCTGAACTAGAAAACTTGGACCGGAAAATGCGCAAACTTTTGAATATGTACCACGCTTTACATCCACGAAGTGACATCAACAGGTTGTACCTGCCAAGAAAAATAGGGGGCAGGGGATTATTGCAAATCCATCAAACTCTAGAAGAAGAAAAACGAAGTTTGAAGGATTATGTGAACCAAAGTACAGAAAAATTGCTGCAGGCTGTGAAAACAGAGAACGTTATAAAAACAACAGAAACGAAGGCAGAATAAGGAAAAACAGCTGGATGACAGATTAAATAGATGGAAAACCAAAGCTTTGCATGGACAGCATTTAAAAAACATTGAAGGAAAATGTGATGACAACTTTACATGGGCATGGCTTAAGATGGGAACCATCAAGAAAGAAGCGGAAGGTTTAATACTCACTGCTCAAGAACAAGCACTACAAACTAATGCCATGAAAGCAAAGATATAAAAATCCACCGACAATCTAAACTGCCGACTTTGCAACAACAAAGTCGAAACTGTTTCACATTTAATATGTGAATGCAGCAAAATCGCACAAACTGATTACAAAGCTAGACACGACTGAGTTGCTAAATTAATCCACTGGTCATTATGTAAAAAATGCGACTTGCCTGTATCCAAAAAGTCATGGGAACATAAAGTGGAAAAAGTTATAGAAAATGAGAAGGTGAAGATCTTGTAGGACAAGTGACAATCCATCAAATACAGATGGATTGTCACTTGAAACACAACACGCCAGATATCACAGTTATGGAAAACTGAAGCATACAATTTATTGACATCGTGGTACCAGGAGATGCCAGAGTCAAAGAAAAAGAATTGGAAAAAATCATGAAATATCGCGACCTGGCCATCGAAACTACATGGCTATGGATGAAATATGTAACAGTGATACCCATTGTCATCGGGGCACTTGGTACCATGTCCAAGGATTTTATAAGATACATCAACAAATTGCAATAACACAATTGCAATGGTGTTATTCTTGCAAAAACACCAGCGGAACTGCAAAAAACTGTGTTACTTGGAACATCGTACATCTTAAGAAGGCACTTGGTTGATATCTAGGACACTGGCAGCAACCCCTATCAACCATTAGCACCAGTCAATGGTATTTGTGATGCATTTTTGAATGTTCAATTGACTGAGTTTCATGTTTAATGAATAAAGTAAATAATAATAATAATAATAATAATAATAATAATAATAATAATAATAATAATAATAATACCACCTAGGCAAGCACTTAAAAATGATTGGCGCTGACAAGATCACCATTGGTCAGCTGCAGAAGGCCACCTTACTGGGATCTGCTTGCATAATTTGCCGATACATCACACAGTCCTAAACGCTTGGGAAGTGTTCGACTAGTGATCTGTGATACGAAATCCAGCATAGTTATCTCGTTTGCTGTGAGTACTGTTATTTTGTGTAAATAAAATAATAATAATAATAATAATAATAATAATAATAATAATAATTTATTTATTTATTTATTTATTTTTCGTATTTTTATACCGCCCTATCTCCCTAGGGACTCAGGGCGGTTTACAGGCAGATAAAAAAATACCATATAAATACAAAATAAAACATCAATTAAAAAACTTATTCCAAATAGCCGAATAATTAAAAATAACAGTATACATAATAAAACCCATTAAAACCAGTTTAAATTTAAAATCTAAAATTTTAATAATAATAATAATGCTATTGCATTGGAAGATCTGCAAGAAATACTATTTGCCTGCAAGCAAGAACTGATGGGATCATAAAATAGAGAAAGTAATAGAAAATGAAGATGCTAAAGAGGTCTGGGCCTTTAGACTTCAAGTGGAAGGGCACCCATTGCATAACAATCCAGGCTTAATAATTGTTAATAAGAAAGAGAAAAAAAGTTTGGATAGTGGACATGGCAGTACCTGAAGGCAGCAGAATAGAAGAGAAGGAACTGGAGAACGTAACAAAATTCAAAGACTTGCAAAGAGAAGTAGAACGACTATGGCAAAAGCAAGCAAAGATAGGACCAATGGGGATAGGCGCCTTGCCTTGCATATAATCCCAAAACAACTGGATCTTCACTTGAACATTGTCGGCATTGACAAATTCACCCTCAGTCAATTGCAAAAGGCAGCTCTGCACAGAACAGCTTTCATCCTTCAACGATACCTGTAAAAACACTCACATCTGCCTATCCCAGGTCCTTGGGAAAAACTGAATAGGTGCTGAAAATGCCAAATCCAGTCTGAACAACTGGCTGGCCGTGTGACAAACCATAATAATAAAACTATTGGGTATATACATATAGGACTGCAACACCCAAGAGTAATCAAGAGAATCTGCTACAGTTATGTCGATCATGAAAATTGCACTGGATTGAGAGGGACATCTTTTTGAACAGATTTATAAAGGACAGTGATATCCTTTTGAACAGAAACGTGTGTGACGCATGAGTTTTTTTGGGGGGAAGTGATGTCACACATCATTGCATCGTTGGATATATATTCGCATGATGACATCATGATGCAATTGTGGCTACTGCCGGGGAATTAGGATCCATGTGTTGTGACCCACGCCCAAGTAGGTAGTAAGACACTCAGTCCATGAAAAAACAAACTTCATTCGAACAGCTGAGAATTACTTCATTCCCAGCATCGTTCAACTCAAATTAAAACAAATGCCTCCCAACACAAATTCCTCAGTCCTATCGCAAACCTTGATCCAATTAGACAAACTGCCAAAAATCTTTCTTGGCAAACGTTCAGAAGTCACAAAAATAAATGCAAGATGTAGATGAAGCAGAAGACAGAGCAGAAGACGCAGCTACCAGTGTTGTTTTCCGGCAAAACCTAAATGCCGTTGCTGGTCTGTTTTAAGCCTTATGGGAGGGGCCAATCATCTCTTGGCCCTACTCCTGAGTTGTCCTTTTTGCTTGAGCTGCTCTTGCCTTCTGGCAGCTCTTCTCATGCGTGCATTAGGAACAGGCTCCTCCTGTTCCTCTGCCTCACTACTGTCAGTCTCTGGAGGCTCTGAAGTCCGCACATCACTCCCCGATGGCCCTGGCCTCACCTCAGCCTCTTCACTGTCCAACTCCGTTGCCAGCTCTGTAGGCTGCTGACACACCACAACACCATGCAACTTCAGTGAAACAACCAAATCGCCTGTAATAGCTATCTTACAAGGAGGGAATGATTGGCCTTCAGGAAAAAGCAGAAACCATCGAGTGAAGCCTTGATTAGAGACGCGCAGATCACTTTTATTGAGCAGGTTGCTTCAAAGATGCAGAGGAGAGCCACAAAGATGATGAGGGGACTGGAGGCTTAAAAGATATGAAGAACGGTTGCAGGAACTGGGAATGTCTAATCTAATGAAAAGAAGGCACTAGGGATGACATGATAGCAGTCTTCCAATACTTGAGGGGCTGCCAGAGAGAAGAGGGGCCAGCCTATTCTTCAAAGCATTTGAGGGCAGAGCAAGAAGCAATGGATGGAAAGTAATCAAGGCAAGATCCAATGCAGAACAGATGGCTTGTAACAAGGGATAAAAAAAAAAGTGCAAGCACCTTAAAAGTTTTCTGAAGAGTAGCCATCCAGGAGTAGGGTAGCAGCCTCTTGACAGCAGAATAGAATAGAATAGAATAGAATAGAATAGAATAGAATAGAATAGAATAGAATAGAATAGAATAGAATTTTTTATTGGCCAAGTGTGATTGGACACACAAGGAATTTGTCTTGGTGCATATGCTCTCAGTGTACATAAAAGAAAAGATATCTTCATCAAGGTACATCATTTACAACACAAATGATGGTCAATATATCAATATAAATCATAAGGATTGCCAGCAACAAAGTTACAGTCATACAGTCATAAGTGGAAAGAGATTGGTGATGGGAACGATGAGAAGATTAATAGTAGTGCAGATTTAGTAAATAGTTTGACAGTGTTGAGAGAATTATTTGTTTAGCAGAGTGATGGCCTTCAGGAAAAAACTGTTCATGTGTCTAGTTGTTCTGGTGTGCAATGCTCTATAGCGTTGTTTTGAGGGTAGGAGTTGAAACAGTTTATGTTTCATAATATGTTTTAATAGCAGTTATTAAAACATAATATGTTTTAATAGCAGTTAGACTTATTAAAATTGGGAGTATTAAGCTTGATTGCCATTGAGTGTGCAATGGATATTTAAGTAGATCCAACCTAGAACTAAGGAGAAATTTCCTGACCGTGAGAACAATTTTTATTTTTTATTTATTTATTTGTCAAGTACGTATTAGATAATGTATATAAGCATGAATTGAATACATAAAATGAATACAATTAAAGGGAACATTAGGACAGAGATGGTAGGCACGCTGGTGCTCTTATGCATACCTCTTACAGATCTCTTAGGAATGGGATGAGGTCAACAGTAGCCAGTCTAAGGTTAAAATTTTGGGGTTTTTGGGATGAAACCACAGAGTCCAGTAGTGCATTCCAGGCATTGACTACTCTGTTGCTGAAGTCGTATTTTCTGCAACAAGTTTGGTGCGGTTTACCTTAAGTTTGTATCTATAGTGTGCTTGTGTATTGTTGTGGTTGAAGCTGAAGTAGTCATTAATAGGTAGGACTTTGTAGCAGATGATTTTATGAGCTATGCTTAGGTCAGACTGAGAGTGGCATAGTTCTAAATTTTCTAAGGCCAAAATTTCAAGTGGTGGCATAAAATATTTTGGTGGAATGGCTTCTCTCCAGAAGTTGTGGGTGCTCCATCACTGGAGAGTTTTAAGGAGCGATTGGACAGCCAGAATGGCATACAGTCTCCTGCTTGAACAGGGGGTTGGACTAGAAGATCTCCAAAGCCCCTTCCATCTCTGTTATTCTGTAATTTAGTTAAAGGTTGACATTGTCGCTTGCTGCAGGATTCCAAGGACAAACCGAAGCGCATCAAAGTTTCTTCTTCCTTTCTCTGAAGAGACATTCAGCGTTTCCTGATTGTTTGTTAATTTTTAAAGCATTTTCTTTCTTTTCTTAATGCACACTACTCTCCTCACTCCCACAGCTCTTAAATTACCCAAATAAAGCATTGCTAACTAAGCACTCAAAGGAATATATCCAAGGGAGGGAAAGGAAGGAAGCCAATTTTTTCCCCATTTGGGTACCACCAGGAGGCACTGTCGTCTGTCTTTTGAAGTTAGCATTTGGGGTGGAGGGGAAAGAGAGAGAGAGAGAGTAAGAGAGAATGAGTTGTAGGCTGGGATTTACTGCCAGAAATTCTCCAAAAAGCCAGAGGATTAGAAGTGCCTATTCAATGCCAGCGTTCCTATGGTGTCATTCCTTATTTAATGGCTGTCAGTAAGGGGGAGAAGACAACGCAGTGGGTAATTAAAACCAAATTGCGAACTGAAGATGTCTGCACAAGAATGATATTGCCATTAATACCGATTTAACATGCACCTGGGTAAGGTGAGAGAGCAATGCTACAGGAAAGAAGAAGAAGAAAAAAAAAATCAAAGGCTCAGGGCTTGTCTAATTCCAAGATATATTTTCAGCCAATCTGTTTTTAAAAAAACACACACAACAACACCACTCAAGCAATAAAATCATCGCAATCCTGAAATGAATATGTTACGTATGTTGACAGAAGACAGGAAAACCTCCAATCCAGCGTCTTTCATCAAAAAGAAATCTGGGGCCCCTCTTAGATGAACAGAAGAAAGGTTTTCTCGTGATGGTTGCCTACATCTTAGTTTTAAGATGCGCCTCGAATCTTACGCAACGATGCGGAACAGAGAAATATCTTTGTTCGTAATTAAAAAAAAACAAAAAACCACGAGAGAATAAAGTTGTCGGGTTTTTTTAATCCAAAAGGAAAAAAGTGGGGAGGGAGAGGGAGACATGCAGATGTATTACAGGTGTGATTGTATCTGCGTTAAAATTTCACACCTGACATTTAATAGAGACCGGCCGTACAATTCATTTTGAAAGAAAAAACCTTGTAATGATGGAAGTAGAGAAGCCGAAGATTAAACACGGAGGCTGCAACTATTACGCTATATTGTAATGGCAGGGAAGGAAAAGGCATTTCGATTTTAAACACTAAAAAGACAAAACCCCAGCTTTAATGTTGACAAGGAGCGGGTTTCTTGATGATTAAAAGAGCAAATGGATGGAAAAGTCAAAAATCTCCTAATTATAAAAACCAACCGATCACCCTTTTTAAAAGGAACAATACTTTTGCGCCGAACACGGGAGGAATTAAATATACACATACACATATTATTTATATATTGTGACTGGTATTTCTTTTTATGTCTCATCTCACTTTCTCTCTCTGTGTCTCTCTCTCTCTCTCTCTGGTTTAACTTAACTGAAATATATGCCTTTCAGAAAGGGTTATCAGGCTGTCAAGGCCCTGAAAAAAAAAATAATTACCAGAGACCAATAGAAGATTAACAACCACTTTATAGAGAAGCCAAAATCAAAGAGTGAGAGACCAAGAGAGATTTAAAAAAGAGTAAGACAACAGAAAAGGCAATGTCTGGGCCTGAAAGGGAAGAGGAAGGAAGGAAGGAAGGAAGGAAGGAAGGAAGGAAGGAAGGAAGGAAGGAAGGAAGGAAGGAAGGAAGGAAGGAAAGGTAGGAAGGAAAGAGAGGTAAGAAAGGAAGGAGGAGAAAGGAAGGAAGGAAAAGATGTCTTATTTGTACACTGCCCAGAGGCACTATGTGAGGGAAATGGGCAGTTTCTGAATGTGATATCTACATATAAATAAATAAATAAATATGTTTTTTCTCAGTAAATCTGAGACTTATGAACCAAGTACGAATGTCAATGTCAATGACCTTTATGGGCAAATCAAGATACAAACAAATACTCTCTGACTCGTGTTGTTATTTTTTGCTCTAGTTTTTACAAGTTATAAAGAGTGGAACTTTAGTACCAATATTCCAGAAGGAAAATCCAGAATGGTTTAATCCTTTGATTCTATGCCAGAATATAGTTCTAATTTTCACACACATACACACACACACACACACACACACACACACACACACACACACACACAGATGTCTCATATTCAGTGGGTTTGCACTCGGATAGATATGGGATTACAGCTGAAGGTCCTTCTGAAAGCCAAAGCAAAGCAGTAGGGGAACTCTACTGCCCTATTGAGAAGATATCTCATTTATAGATGTATCGCCTCCGTTATAGATGTACCACTTCTGCTTATTTCAATCTCCCTTGAGATTTCACAGTTCTGCAGACAGAGTTGAGGCCAGTAAATCCATAACTGATCAGCCACACAATGTTGCCAGCCTTTTTGCTCCAACAACTTTCCAATATCCCATAAAATCAAGAGTTTAACAATTACTCCTCTTGTCCATTTTATGAGTCACGGGACCAGAGAGGAACACAGCCCTAGATTAATAAAGTTGTGACATGCAGACAAAGGCAACTGTATATCATCTCCAGAATAGAATAGAATAGAATAGAATAGAATAGAATAGAATAGAATAGAATAGAATAGAATTTTTTATTTGACACAAGGAATTTGTCTTTGGTGCATACACTCTCAGTGTACGTAAAAGAAAAGATACATTCATCAAGAATCATAAAGTACAACACTTAATGATAGTCATAGGGTACAAATAAGCAATCAGGAAACAATCAGTATCAATATAAATCGTAAGGATACAAGCAACAAAGTTACAGTCATACAGTCATAAGTGGAAGGAGATGGGTGATGAAAAGATTAATAGTAGTACAGACTTAGTAAATAGTTTGACAGTGTTGAGAGAATTATTTGTTTAGCAGAGTGATGTCGTTTCTTGTATCTAGTTGTTCTGGTGTGCAGTGCTCTGTAGCGTTGTTTTGAGAGTAGGAGTTGGAACAGTTTATATCCAGGATGTGAGGGGTCTATAAATATTTTCACAGCCCTCTTTTTGACTCGTGCAGTATACAGGTCCTCAATGGAAGGCAGGTTGGTAGCCATTGTTTTTTCTGCAGTTCTAATTATCCTCTGAAATTATTAATTAATTATTAATGATGTTATTATTAATTTCCTCAACTTGCAACAGTTCATTTAGCGACCGTTTGAAGTGACAACATCACTTTAAAAAGTGACTTATGTCCATTTTTCACACTTAACGACCATTGTTGCTTCCTCACAGTCACGTGATCAAAATTCAAACACTTTGCAGCAATGCCAAAAACCAGGGGTTGAAATGCAAAAAATTTTGTTAGCGGTTCTGTGGGCGTGGCTTGGTGGGGGTGGCTTGGTGGCGGTCATGTGACTGGGTGGGCATGGCCAACCTTTTTTTTTTTTTTACTTTTTAAAGCATTTTTTACTACCTATTCACCGGTAGTAAAAAAATGCTTTAAAAAAGTACAAAAAAAGGTTCCGACAATCACAGCTGTGCCGCATGATTGTCACAACCTTGTTGTTTGTTTTTTTTTTACTTTTTAAAGCATTTTTTTATTACCGGTTCACCCAAACCGGTTGTTTTTATCACTACCGGTTCGCCCGAACTGTAGCGAACCAGTAGCATTTCACCTCTGCCAATAATTCTTTTGCCTATTATTATTTCTTCTTTCCCCTGCTGCTTACCAGGCTGCAGGTCTTTACGGCTGCACGCCGAGAGTTAGGCAGTCCTCATCAAATCGTTTTAATGAATGTGGCAGGGGCAGAAATATGGATTTGCATCAAGATGGGAAAGGAGAAGGCATCTCAGCTGACCTGCGTCATTGAGGCTTTCCTACCTCTCCTCTGCCGCCCAGGGGTTAGAAAGAGCTCAAGCTGATATCTGTCAAAGGGGCTTTGATGTCGTAGGGCAGATGCAACGGAGGGCTGTAGCCAGTTTTCACTGGTAGCTTCCAGACAGGAAACCTTTTATACTTGCAAACTCCGCGTTCGACCTTGTTTGTCCAGCATGCTCTACAGCCTCTTCTTCTGCCTGCTTCAAGACCAAGCGAGGTATGAGCGGCATTAGATGAGACGCAGAGGTCATCCTTAACTTACATCATTGTTACCAGAATTTCTGTGGTTGCTAAATAAGCCATGCCCAATTTCCCCCCTACCCTATGGTTATTAGCAAATCACTGCCATTGTTATGGGAACAGTGTGATCAATTTAGCAAATCCGGCTCCCTTCATTGACCTTATGTCAGGGGTAAAATGCTCCCGGTTCGGACCAGATCGCCCAATCCAGTAGCGATGGTGGCGGTTGGTTTGGAGAACCGGTAGCAAAAATCCCTGCCCCCTGCATGCCCAGCTGAGCCGCGCAATCATCAGAGGCTTTTTAAAAACTTTTAAAAGCATTTTTTCGGCCAAAGAAAAAAATGCTTTTAAATGTAAAAAAAAAAACCTCTGATGATCGTGCGGCTCAGCTGGGATTGTCAGAACCTTTTCAAAGCATTTTTTCTACAAGCTCTTCAGCCGAAGAAGTTGTAGAAAAAATGCTTTTAAAAGTAAAAAAAAAAAAGTTGGCCATGCCCACTCAGTCACATTAACTCCCCCCCACCAAGCCATGCCCGCAGAACCAGTAGTAACAAATTTTATATTTCACCCCTGCCTTATGTCAAGCGCCAGGAAAATCAGAAGATCCAGGCAGTTGAGATGGGCATCAAGTTTTATTGCAAGCTTAAGCTCTCTACAAGAATCCAAACTACTAATGGTCCAAGCACATTTGGTGTTAGATAAGAATCAAAAGAATTCAAGAGGGGCTGGACTTAGATCTCCAATAGGCGTGAAGGGACTCGTGACTGATGACATGTTTGAACCCTCCCTCAAGCTCCGTCTGGTCATCTCCTACAGGAATGGTCAGATAAGAGACAACATCATCTGGATAATGAGTGAGGCAAGAGTCTCAGAAGAGACATTCCCTAATGGGAGGCGCAAGAAATCAGGAATTGGGATTGTTCAAATGTGTACAAATTTGTTGCATAGCAATAGCACTTAGACTTCTATACCGCTTCACACTGCTTTACAGCCCTCTCTAAGTGGTTTACAGAGTCAGCCTCTTGTCCCCCAACAATCCGGGTCCTCCTTTTACCCACCTCGGATGGATGGAAAGCTGAGTCAACCTTGAGCCTGGTGAGATTCGAACTGCCAAATTGCAGGCAGCTGGCAATCAGCAGAAGTTGCCTGCAGTACTGCACTCTAATCATTGCGCCACCGCGGCTATGATTTCTTTCTACAAGAATCTGAACTACTAACCGTCTAAGTGTCAGGCCTGGAAGCCATCTTTCGCACTGGGCCTTCAAGCCTGCCACATCTACTAATGTGGGAAACTGGGAGGAAGGATTGCATGGAGCAGGGGTGATATACATTTGGCATTAGATAAGAATCAGAAGAATTCAAGATGGGCTGGACTTAGATCTCCTGTTAGTATGAAGGTTCTGGTAACTGATGATTTGTTTAACCCTTTCCTTGGTCTCAGCCTGGTCAACCCCTACAGTGATGGTTGTCCACTAGGACTCCGAGTTCCCTCTCACAGTTACTGCTATTAAACCTGGTTTCACCCAGTCTATCTGTGTGCTTTTGGTTTTTCTTGCCTAAGTGTAAGGCTTTACTTTTCTCTACATTGAATTTTATTTTCTTAGATAGGGCCCATTTTGTTAGATAGGATGATTGTAAGGCAAGGATTACTGTATTTTTCGGAGTATAAGACGCTCTGGACTATAAGATGTGCCTACATTTTGGGGGGAGGAAAACAAGAAAAAAATGTGCCTTTTACCTCCCAGTATCCATCCGGTATTCATCTAGCCCATTCACCGAAGCCCATTTGCTGCTGCCTTTTAGCCAGGACCTATTCGCTGCCACCCGTTTGCCGCCAACACCGCCCATTCACCGTGGCCCATTTTCTGCAGCCTGTTTACCACCGTCGTGGCCCGTTCAGCACGGCCCATTTGCTGCGGCCTGTTTGTCGCCGTGGTGGCCCATTTGCCACCACCCGTTTTCTGCCACCCGTTTGCTACCGCTGCAACTCATTTGGCACGATCTATTTGCCGCTGCCCATTTGCCGCCGCCGATTGCCGCTGTCTGGGACTGATCGAAAGTGTGACACGCTGAGGTTGAAAACAGTCAAAGGGGAGGAAGGTGGGGACGGAGGGCAGACAGGGCTTCGGCAACATTCGGTGTATAAGGCGCACCACAATTTTCACTCACTCTTAAGTGTGTGGGGGGAGTACAACTTATATTCCGAAAAGTATGGTACTTATAAAACAGAGCCCACCCAGTGAGAGATGCTATTTTTTTTTTTTTGGTAGGGATCTGAGACCACATCACCATGTCCTTCTTCTGCAGCCGTTTTCCTAGTTTTATGCTCTTCGCTTGGAAACATTTAAGCATTTCTGCTCAAATTCTTTCAGCAAATATGACAGGTGCGGAAGGGTGGACCAAAAGGCCATTTCTGTTTCTGCACCTGCCCTCTTCACTGTTTTTCTCTTTTAAGAATTGGCATTTAAGATTTGTGGAGAAGTTTTGTTTTTTTTAATGGCATTCCTTGCTCTGTTTTATTGTATTCGCCTATAGACACTTGAATCTGATGAATTTGTAAGCACCCCCAATAAATAAGTACGTAAAGAAACCTAAACAATAAACTCTGGCTTTTTGTTAAGGGTTAAATCTAATAATGCTTCCTGCTGGTCTTCAAGAATGTTTCATAAAAAACAAAATTATTGCTCTTGTTTATTAGCAGCATTGTTTGTGGAAGCAGGCATGCCCTGTGAGTTTTCTGGAAAATGAAAGAACATGTTATATTAGTCAGAGGGGCCTCAGATAATATATCAGAATAGATCATGGATTTGTGCAGTTTAAATCCGCTGGTGGGCTCTGGATTTTTGAGAAATCGTTGGCAATTTTAAATCAATTCCTTCTGTCAAGGTTGTCAGGATTCCACTCTGTTCTGTGATGAATTTCCCTCATGTTTGTTCCTTCATGGTTTATTTCTTCCCTGTCTACTATGCTCACAAATATTCCCTACAGTCCTTTATTATTGCTTTTACGCTTGCTTGTTCGGCTAGAAAACAAACAGATTCTACTGTCTTGTCAACCAATTTCTGTCTTTCTTAATTTCCATGCAACGCTGCTACATTAAGGAACCACTCGTTCCTTCAATATATTGCCTGGATCTAGACTGATCATTACTTTCATGCGATGCAGCCAGCTGGGTGACTCTGGGCCAATCACCAGAAGACAGTGAGTTCTAGCCCTGCCTTAAGCACGAAAGCCAGCTGGATGATTTTGGGCCAATCACCAGGAGATGGTGAGTTCTAGCCCCGCCTTAGGCACGAAAGCCAGCTGGGTGACTTTGGGCCAATCACCAGGAGACGGTGAGTTCAAGTCCCTCCTTAGGCATGAAAACCAACTGGGTGATCTTGGGCTAGGCACTCTCTCTCTCAGCCCAGTCCACCTCACAGGGCTGTTGTTGTCGGGGAAAAAGGAGTAGGAAAAACATGCTGAACATGTTTTGCTGCCTTATTTGTCAAAATAATAAAAATGGGAAATAAATAAATAAATGAAGGCGGGATCCAACCTGAGCCGGGACCAGAGGTTTCGTCTTCTGAGTTTTCAGATTTGTGCTGGAGCCCATGTTTAGGGAATATCTCTCTAGCACAGGGATCTCCAGCCTTGGTCCCTTTAAGATGTGTGGACTTCAACTCCCAGAGTCCCTCAGCCAGCAAAGATGACTGAGGAACTCTGGGAGTTGAAGTCCACATGTCTTAAAGGGACCAAGGTTGGAGACCCCTGCTCTAGCAAATAAATGGATATTATGGGAGTCGGTGAAGGGGAATAGCTACAATTAATCCCTGTTCTTACTATCTTCTCCATGTCAGGTACTAATTGCCATACCATTCGGGTACCTTTCTCTGTCTGTGTTTGCCATCATGATTTCTTTTTGCTAGAATTCCTGTTGCTTTGTTCTGTTTGCTCTGTTGCTTTCGAGCCGCATTTGCTGTTTGGATGAGGGTTCCCATGAACGGTTCCACTCCAAACTTTTCACTGACCATTTTTTTTGTTATCTGGGTCATTTCGAGCAACTTGGCACAGTCAGCCACAGGGACCCCCACGCCTACTTCCTACCTCCAAAACTTTAATAAAGTAGAAGCCTCAATCCTTGGAGGGAGGTATGGTTTGCGTTGCTTTCTTGGGAAAATTGTTTTTCCTCTTGTTTTAGCTGCTGTAGGGTAGGTTGCTTTTACAGCTGATTGTTTTTATTCCCCGTCTTAAACATGGATCAGGATTCTTTTGGAAACATGGACTGTGAAGAATTAGGGGATGCGGTGGCTCAGTGGCTAAGGTGCTGAGCTTGTTGATCGAAAGGTTGGCAGTTCAGCGGTTCGAATCCCTAGTGTTGTGTAACGGGGTGAGCTCCCGTGACTTGTTCCAGCTTCTGCCAACCTAGCAGTTCGAAAGCACATTAAAAAAATGCAAGTAGAAAAATAGGGACCATCTTTGGTGGGAAAGTAACAGTGTTCCGTATGCCTTTGGCGTTGAGTCATGTCGGCCATAGGACCATTGAGACATCTTCAGACAGCTCTGGCTCTTCGGCTTTGAAACGGAGATGAGCACCGCCCCCTAGAGTCGGGAACGACTAGCGCATATGTGCGAGGGGAACCTTTACCTTTTACTGTGAAGAATAACAAATAACAAGGCCAATCCTTCTCATTCCTGTTATTCTTTAGTCAAACCAAACTGAGGGAAACAGTCTGCAATCCGTAAGAGGACTTGCTATCTGTAGTGATGGTGCTATTTTTTTTTTTTTCAGAATCCCCCTTAACTCTAGCAATCCAGGTTTACAAAATTGGATAAATAAATGAAGGATGCCTCCATGTACAGAAGCAGCAGGCTGCTAAGCACCGATTGCTTGAGGTTTGGGAAACATGTGGCTTTTTCAGGACCTGTGCAATCCTTGGCTGCAAGCCGCTAAGAAGGTCACTCTAAGAAGCCAGAAGGCTGGGTTCAACTTCTGCTCTCTAGCATAACAAGATGACTTCTGTTATGAGACAGAGTGAGAGAGAGAAAGAGAGGGAGGGAAGGAGAGAGGGAGGGAGAGAGGATTCTCATGTTGTTATTCTAGCAAGCTGAGAGAGGTAGAGAGAGAGAAAAAAATAGAAAGAAAGAGAAGAGAGAGAGAGAAAGAAAGACAGAAAGTAAATTTCATGTTGCACTAACAAGATAAGAGAGAGAGATGACTCTTGTTCTAGCAAGCTGAGAGAGAGAAAAAGAAAAAGAAGATAGAGAGAGAGAGAGAGAGAAAGAAAGTTTCATATTGAGCTAGCAAGGAGAGAGAGAGGGAGAAGAAGGGAGAGGGAGATGGAGAGGGAGGGAGAGAGGGAGAGAGAAAGAGGGAGAGAGAGAGAAAGAAAGAAAGAAAGTTTCTTGTTGAGCTAGCAAGGAGAGAGGGAGAAGAAGGGAGAGGGAGAGGGAGAGGGAGGGAGAGAGAGGGAGGGAGGGAGAGGGAGAGTGAGAAAGAAAGAGAGAGAAAGAGAAAGTTTCATATTGAGCTAGCAAGAAGAGAGAGAGAGAGGAAGGGGAGAGCGAGAGGGAGAGGGAGAGGGAGGGAGGGAGAGGGAGAGAGAAAGAAAGAGAAAGAAAGAAAGTTTCATGTTGAGCTAACAAGCAGAGAGAAAGGGGGGAGGGGGAAGAGAGAAAGTCTGCTGTTCAAATCAGTGAGAAAAGAGTATAGATTTAGTTCAAAGAGATATTGTCAGTTCTGGCAGGCCTAAAATTAGACCAACCAGGTAGGGCTTTTGCGCTTCCCTTGGGCCCACCTGTCAGCTAGCTGGAAACAAGACTTGTATATTTCAATAGCCTGCCAGCACACATGGTTCGTGCAGATGATGCAGACAGGATGAGTGGAGAGGAGTCCCCAATGACACAGACCGGTTGTGTTTGTCCAGGTTCACTCGCTTTAATTTAATTTAATTCCCCCTTAAAATGTGATTTCCGTTGCATGGAATCAAAGGCAGAGATGAGTTGAGGGTTGGAGTCGTCTTTCCAAATTTGGGGCACATTTAGAGCATTGCCCGAATTTGGGTGGATATTATTCAACAAGAATAATGGAAAAATAATAATAATGAAAAAGAGCCAGGTGATGTTTAATAAATTTACCAAAGAAAGGAAATCTGGGGAAGAACTAGATGTAGTAGACCACTCTATGTACCTTGGCCAATGGATCTCAATGGAAGGTGATACAATAAAGGAAGTTGAACGGTGTGTTAAATGTGGTTGGCAGTGTTGTGCCTCGCTCGCCCCCCCTCTCTGCAGCCTGGCCCTTCTCATCTCCTGCCAGACACTGATAGTACAGGAGAATGTCCTGGCATGCCTCCAGCCTCCAGCCCCCAGTCCTAGCACCATGCCCGGACAGTCCGAGCAAGACGAATGGCCTGACATGCCTCCAGACCCCAGTCCTGGCACCATGCCCAGATAAACGGAGCAACTAAACCCCTCCCCCACAGCATGTGAGCCTGAGGAATATGAAGCCAGTCATGAGCTGGTATTACCGACAGCTGGAGGCTGGAGAGATCCATGCTTTCGGAGAATGGAGAGGCGACATCAGCAAAAGGAAGGGAGGGGCAGGCCTGGATAAGTGCTGAGTCATGGAGCCACACCCCATGGCCTATATAAAGGATCTGCTTTCTGGCATTCTCTGAGTCAGGCAAAGTCTAATCTGGATTGCTGAAGTCACACCTTGGATTCCTGCCTGCCCTGAGGACTCTGAGGCTGAGCTGCAGAGGCACGCTTGATATGGACTTCCCTGACCCGGCCGTCAGCGGAGGAGTGGGACACGACAGGCAGGCATTCGGCAAGCTAAGCACAATTTTCAAGAACAACCTCCCCCCGTGCCTGAAGAGAAAAGTTTTCGATCAGTTGTGTTGCCTGTTTTAAAATATGTCGGTGAAGCATGGACACTAACCTCACAACCAATACAAAAGCTACGAGTGGTGCAAAGATCCATGGAAAGATACAATTCTCAGCATCACAAGACAAGAAAGACCCACACATGGATTTGAGAACAAATGAAAGTATACGATATCCTCAAGAGAGTCAAAGAACTGAAATGGAAACGGGCTGGTCACATAGTGAGAAGAACCCGAGGGCAGGTGGACCAAGGCAGTCATAAAATGGATCCCACTTGATCAAAAGCAGACGTGGCATTCAGCCGGTTCTGACAAACCGGTAGCAGAAGTTTTGAGTAGTTCGGAAAACCGGCAAACACCATCTCTGGCTGGCCCCGCCCCCAATCTATTCGCTGCCTCTGGAGTCCCAGCTGATCGAGTCCCAGCTAACGGTCGGGTCTTCTTTTGTTGCCCTGCACATGAGAACGGAGCTGGAAAGCAGGTTAGTGGAGTGGGGAGGAAATGGAGATTTTACAGTATCCTTCCCCTGGAGTGGTGTGGGAATGGAGATTTTGCAGTATCCAGGCCACACCCACCAAGCCATGGCCACAAAACCGGTAGTAAAAGTTTTTGAATTCCACCACAGATCAAAAGCCTCCATAAAAGAGACCTAAAGCGAGATGGATTGATGACAACAGCAAGTATTGGGGCCCAATTGGCAAAAGAAAAATCAGGACTGTATAGGTTGGGAACATACATCCTTCATCGTGCAAGGGTGGAGGCAATGGGTAAAATGATGATGATGATGATGATGATTCAACAAAATAATCTGCTATCTTTCCCGAACGTAGAATGGTCTGTTCTGGCCAGCACATAAGGTTGTAGAGGGTGTTTTTTTTAATTGGCTGGATTATTTGCATTTATAATCCACTTTCCAGGAGCATCAATAGATCACAATGGAGACATATTCAGATCAGGTCAAAGGGCCAGATCAGTGACGTCATCAGGATGAGATACTAAAATCAAAGTCCAGTCCAGTACTGGGAAGCTCTTATGCAGAACAAAACATACATATTTATCTTATGATGTCTTATCCCCTCTCTTTCTTCACTGAGTGTGCTTCTCTCTTTCTTTATGCTGCTGACCATCCAGAGGTCAGAAGTGGAAGAGGCAGAACTGGAGAAGAAAAACGCAAAAGGCCTGGTGGGAAGAGATACTCCATAGGTACACTAGGGTGTATATAGTTCTCCAGAGCAGGGGTCTCCAACCTTGGCAACTTTAAGACTTGTGGACTTCAACTCCCAGAATTGAAGAGGTTGTAGAAGAAATGCTTTTAAAAGTAAAAAAAAGAAGAAGTTGGCCACGCCCACCCAGTCACATTACCTCCCCCCAAGCCACGCCCACAGAACCGGTAATAACAAATTTTACATTTCCCCACTGGTGCGCAACCCTCCCAAGCTCTGTTTTTACTGGCAGAGGTACCATGGGCCAGACCTTCGCTGTTTCCAAGGCAGCCCCATGGGCCTGATCTAAGCACCCATGGGCTGGATCAAGCCCGTGAGCCTTGAGTTTGACACCCCTGCCCTATACCATTCAGGACAAATGAGAACTTTTAACAGTTACCTATAGACACCCTTGAGAACCTGATTCCTTACAACTGCTATTATGTAAGGCCAGTGTAAGGCCGGTGGTGTCAGGGCCTGTCAGGGTTCCAAGTAACAGATCCAATGAAGGAAAACTCCGAGGCTTGAGTTTCCCCCAAGTTCCTTTTTATTGAAGATGTCATACTGGCACATCTGGGGAAACCCGAATCTGAAAGTTTCCAGGTTTTCCCCACCCAAAGAAAAGTTCAAGTCCCTGTCCAGCACCCTCATGTCCATCTCATGGTCGAATCATAGCACCATCCCAACTGGAGATGCCTCCCAGGTCGAACCTCCCAGGAGCAGGGCAAGATGGCCTTGACTCTCTGAGAAAGGAATGTTGTTATGAGTATATATATATATATATATATATATATATATATATATATATATATATATATATATATATATATATATATATATATATATATATATATATATATATATATATATATATATATATATATATATCACCCCTGCTCCATACAATTTCCCCTTCCCAGTTCCCCACAGTAGTAAACGTGGCAGGTCTGAAGGCCCAATACAAAAGATGGCTTCCAGGCCTGACCGGCTGCTACCGCCCCCCCGCCCCCCGGTCAGAAAAGCATGTCCTGAAACGAGAGTAGCATAGTGGTTATTCATTCATCATACTAACCACCTCTCCCTCCCTCAGGAGGACCCTATGGCTTATCAGGAAATTTATCATGGAATTGCTTTACTAGTGTATCTGCTTTGACATTCAAACCTGTCAGGAAGGCCGGACAGGTGGATATAGAAAGTATTGAGGCCATTTGTGTGAAGTCCTAACTAAAGCATCCTCAAAGAAGACTACATAACATCTGCTGATCCACACATTCCAGAACAACATTATAACTTCCTCTTTCTTGAGGATTAGGAGCAAGAATCCTTACCATGTGAATGCATCCCACACTGTAACTCCTACAAATATTTGCAATGTACGGGAAGTCTCCGATTTCCTTATAGTGGGTTGCATTTGATATTTGGACACCAGTTTTCATGGAAAGGACTCGATAGCCAAGAAGATGGCTTGGTGAGGAGATCTGTGAAGATGGGACATTGGACAGCTCTCATTCCAGTCAAATGAGTTGAGAATCTTCTGAAGAGTTCTGACAAATTCTTCTTCTCTCTTCTGTGCTTTCCAATTCTTCCTCCTCAATTCTTCATGATTTTTTTGGGGGTGGGGGGGGGTAAAGAAAACGTAAGGTGTTAGACCACCAGAGGTGTTATTCGAATACATAAATAATATTGGTGCAGTTCTTTGAAGATGAAAGGTGTTATGTGGCTGCTTGAGTGTTATCCCAGTTTCAGAGCTCTGAAATATTTGATGTGATTATGTGTGCACATAATATTTAATGGTAATTCAATATGCAAATTCAAAACGTTATTTACATTTCTTCCAGGCAAGCTTAATTTCTAGTTATCGGAGAAAGAGAGAAATCTTTTGCACAAATAAGGTACTGCTTATTCAAAAGGTCCCTTAAGGCTACTCGGGACCATAAGCTCCCAGGAGTTTCTTCCGTTCTCTTCTTCCTTTTTTTCTTAAGCTGTCCATAAGATGACAGGCGGATCTCGTTGGTGGTGTTACTATGGATTACTGATGAAACAATGAAGCATAATATGTCCATCAAAATTAGACCTCTGGTAAAGGATTGAGGGGTTTAATAATTTTTTAAAAAAAAGATATATGAAAAAAAGACCCCATCCAGAATCTTCGCCAGTCTTAGACACTTAAATCAATCCACATTTTGACTTGTCAGTCAATTTCAGACAGAATTAAATTCTTGAACAGTTTTGTTATTATATAGGAATGTGACTGACTTTTTTTTCTTTTTCTTTTGCTGGGATGACCAATATTGGAAAGAACAGGGTGGTAATTTAAGCTCTTAAGCTCTGTAAAATATAACTCGCACTGGCTATGTTGGCTGGAAAATAACAAAGGAGTTCGGGTGGGTTCCACAAATTGAAGGGCACAGAAGACTGTTCTTTCTCTAGCATGGATTTTCAAGCCTTCCCCATCTCAGAAATAAATGGCAAGAGTGATCAAATGGTCTGGTGTCCTTTGATTAGAAACAGGAAATGGTGGGTTAGGTTTAAGCCAGAGAGATAGAATTTTTAGAAATGGCACTTAAATAGGATGGTGACTATTGGGCCTGTTGATGTTTGTAGTAGGATTGAGTTAATTAGGTACCTTAACTCATGTGTGTGCTTAGAATGTAGAAAGGAGGAGGAGGAGGAGGAGGAGAAGAGGAGGAGAAGAAGGAGAAGGAGAAGGAGAAGGAGAAGGAGAAGGAGAAAGATAAAAGAGAAGGAGAAGGAGAAAGAGAAAGAGGAGAAGAAGATGAAGGAGAAGGAGAAGGAGAAGGAGAAGAAGAAGAAGAAGAAGAAGAAGAAGAAGAAGAAGAAGAAGAAGAAGAAGAAGAAGAAGAAGAAGAAGAAGAAGAAAGATAAAAGAGGAGGAGGAGAAAGAGGAGAAGAAGAAGGAGAAGGAGAAGGAGAAGAAGGAGAAAGATAACAGAGGAGGAGGAGGAGATAATGATATTTTTGATTAGAACATGATTTGAGAATTTATGTATCATAAATATTAGGGAATGAATTGTGGGCAGAATGGATGTCTTCCTGCATCTCACTTTTTTTCTACGTAAAAAAGAGGAAATAAATTGCAACATCAACCACTGCTGAATTTTGGAAGTGTGACTGGGGCTCTTGGTCAATAAGCCAGTGGTGGGATTCAAAGAATTTAACAACCAGTTCTCTGCCCTAATGATTTCTTCCAACAACCAGTTCACCAAACTGCTCAGAAGTGGTGCGAACTGGCTGAATCCCACCACTGCAATAAGCCCTAGTTCACTCATATTGCAAGCTAACATAATGAAATCAGAGTTGTTCCTACGGAGTTTTATGGGAAAGGATTTAGAAAAGCAGCATGGGAAAATATTATATATGCTAACTACTGTAGATAGATAATGCTATCTTTGATCAGGTTTAGAACATGATTTGAGAATGTGTGTGTCATGAATATTGTGGGCAATATTGTGGGCAGAATGAATGTCTTCTGCATCTCATCTTTTTTTCCAAATAAAAAAGAGGAAATAAATTGCACCATGAACCACTGGAGGATTTACTGCTGAGTTTTGGAGATGTGTCTGGGGATGTCAGTCGATAAGCCATAGTTCACTCATACCTGCTTCTTTGCCAGAAAATAGGCCATCAACATTTCTGTAAATTTCTACTGCAGGGGATGGCAACTTTAGCTGGCTCCAAATACTTTCCTACCGTCCAAATCTTGCAAGACCTCATGAGAAAGGAACTATTTTAGGGGAGATTTCTGAGAACCTTGTTCTATCTTCTGCCAATTTGGAAGGCTTCTCTGCACCATCATTATTAGCTGACAATCAGGAGCGGGTTTCAAAACCTGTCGCTACCAGTTTGCACATGAGTGGAGCCTCCCGCTGCTGCCGCTACCGGTTCACCTGATCTGGGACGAACTGGTAGCAACCCACCACTGCTGACAAAGCTCCTAAGCCTTCAGTTATGTACCTTAACTCATATGTGTGCTTAGACTGTAGAATCGTAGGGCTGGAAGAGGACTCTAGTCGAACCTCCTGCTCAAGGCAGGAGACTTGATACCATCCTAGTCAAATGGTTGTCCACTAACAGCCAGTCTATTTTTTGAAAACCTCCAGTGATAGAACACCCAGAATTCCATGAAGTAAGCTATTCTATTGATTAATTGCTCTCACTGTCAGGACATTTCTCCTTCTGGATTGGATCTATCTTTAACAAGCTTTCAACCATTCCTTCTTGTCCCGCCCTTTCGTGGTTTGAGAATAAGCCCTCTTCTGTGTGGAAGACCGTCAAGTACTGGAAGAAACCTGCCATGACCCTCCTAAGCCTTTCAGTAGGCTAGAACCGTGATGGTGAACCTATGGCACACATGCCACAGGTGGCACGCAAAGCCCTCTCTCTGGACACCTGAGCCGTTGCCCTAGCTCAGCTGTGCTGCGCATGTGCACACGCACCTCCCACCGGCCAGCTGGTTTTCGAGACTCTGCCATGCATGCACGGGGAGTGAGGCACATGCGGGAGATGCGTGCGCATGCACGGCACAGCTGAGCTGGGGTGATGGCTTGCATGCCCACAGAGAGGGCTCCGCAGGCCACCTGTGCCATAGGTTCACCATGCTCATGCGCCTCCTGCTGGCCAGCTGGTTTTCGGGTTTCTTCTGCACATGCGCGGGGGTGGGATGCATGCGGGAGATGTGTGCGCATGGGCAGGGGGGTGGGGCGCACGCATATGGGTTGTATGCACATGCACGAGGGAGTGAGGGGTGCATGCAGGGGGTCACACACATAACTGTGGGGGGTCACACATGCATGCGTGGGGGCTGGGGAGCGTGGGAGGAGTCATATAGGCACGTGCGGGGCGCACTCAGTGCTGAAAAAGTTAGCCATCACTGGGCTAGACATACCTAGCTCCATCAACTGTTCATTTTTAAGATGTTCAATTCACTGTATAGAAATTTTGGTCATCTGGACTAGTGTATCACCATTAAGAATTCACCATTCTGTGTCCAGTTCAATGCATTTAGTAGAATTAATGAAAGGGACCGTAATCTCTGAACCCACTGAAGCCAAATGGAATGTGATGTGCCTTAATTAGACTTATTTTAAGCCCAACTAATTTGTCTTAATAGGACACATCCTACTGTTATACTAAAAGCTCCCCTAAAATAACTTTTATCTGTGTTGAACTTACTGGCAACAAGACCACTAAGAAAGTCCCTATTGTAACCGAGGGAGATAATTATTTCTCTTTCCCATAATCTGTCAGACGGTAATAGCATTTGAAGATAGTATTGGGAGTTAGGAGAGTTATTGTGGTTAAGACATCAGGCTAGAAACCAGGAGACTGTGAGTTCTAGTTCTGCTTTACACCCAAAGCCAACTGGATTGATCTTGGCCATAACATACGGTAAAATCAGTCATTCTCTCTTACCTCTAGGAACCACCCAATGGCAAAACCATTCTGAAATCTTGCCAGGAAAACTGCAGGAATTTGACCAGTCGGTTTGCAAGACTCAACATCAACTCAAAGTGATGGAGTTTATAATTTCTAACTTGAGAAGTATAGAAGAATGACAGTAACTTTCCCTTATATCCAATCTAAGTGAACATGACCTTGTAGATGACCCTCACTCTATCAAGGACCTTGGAGTACTCAGATCAAATGATCTAAGTGCCAAAGCCCACTGTAACAACATTGCCAAAAAGGCATTAAGAGTTGTAAACCTAATCTTCTGTAGTTTATTCTCTGGTAAGATTACACTACTATCCAGAGCATACAAAACATTTGTTAGACCGATTCTTGAATACAGCTCATCTGTCTGGAACCCACATTGCATATCGGACATTAATACAATTGAGCGCATCCAGAAATATTTCACAAGAAGAGTTCTCCACTCCTCTGATAACAACAAAATACCTTATGCCACCAGACTTGAAATCCTGGGTTTAGAAAATTTAGAACTACTCCACCTTCAGTATGACCTGAGCATAGCTCATAAAATCATCTGCTACAATGTCCTTCCCGTCAATGACTACTTCAGCTTCAACTAAAATAATACACGAGCACACAATAGATACAAACTTAAAGTGAACCTCTTCAAACTCGATTGCAGAAAATATGACTTCAGTAACAGAGTTGTTAATGCCTGGAATGCACTACCAGACTCTGTTGTTTCATCCCAAAATCCCCAAAACTTTAACCTAAGACTGTCTACTGTTGACCTCACTGCATTCCTAAGAGGTCTGTAAGGGGCGTGCATAAGAGCACCAGCATGCCTACTGTTCCTGTCCTAATGTTCCCTTCAATTGTATTCATTTTATGTATTCAATTCATGCTTATACTTATATATATTATTTAATATGTACTCGACAAAATAAATAAATAAATAAAAATAAATAAATCTGTGAAATATATTACTGGTAGTTTCCAAAATACTTTCCCAAGCTTGTATTTTGTAAATGATGGTGAAACTAGAGGATGTGATGGTTTAAGTCAAGTTGAATTCTGCCTGACCTCTCCAAAGGTACCTGCCTTTATTTTTATTTATTTCAATCAGAATAAGGTTATGCAGCGGTAGCCTAGCACTTCAAATGATGACAGCTTCCATTTGGGCACTCAACTTGAAGACATCCCCAATATTCTCAGACAATACTGAATATCAGAAGAGTTGAAATCCATGGATATAGATTCTATCGCAAATATTAAAATCGATTGGGAGAGATTCTGTAACATTTCAAAGAGGAATATTTGGAGGTCATCTGAAGAACCCGTGGATTAAATTTAGCAATTTGGGCTCCTAAAATCAGATCCTCATTCAATTTGCTTTGGTTTTTAGCTGGAATCAAAATGAAATTCATAACTTATATTTCGTACTACTATTTTATTTCCTGTGTTGTAGCCAACTGTCGTCGTTGCCTTCTTCTAGAGAAGTTGAGATTATGACTTGAATATATAGAGATAAGAAATCAAATAAAATCTTCCAGTTCCTCCTCTTTTCTCCAACAAGTTAAAACATCAACCCTTCCCATACAAGCAAATGCAAATGGGAGGGGAAGAAGTAGGCATTAATTTTCTACTAGGTGTAAGCACTGACATATAAAATGTACTTGCTGTGTGCAGCATCCCGGTTTCCAGCCACCTACTCTCGCTTCAAATACTGGATCCCAATTTGAACACCGAAGTTCTTGACCATTTGCGTAGACTACGCCTGCCTGTCATTCAAAGGAAGTCAGAAACTTCCCTCATTACACTTGTCGTGTTCCATGGCACAAAGACATAAGGGAAGTTGTCAACCTGTCCTGCTGTTTATTGTCAGAAAACCTCATAAACACTCTCTCTCCATAAATGGTATCAGCCCAATTAAAGAGCTCTTTACTCCCCCTGATATTTTGAGCCAGAAAATATTGATTTATCCACCTATGGACTGAGCGTAGAAGCATCTCTTAATGAGAAACAACACTGAGCCCTCCTGAACTTTGATCTATAACCCTATAATATACTCTCTCTGTTTTCTGTTAAGTGGTCAAGTGACTCATCAGCAGAGATGGAAGGACATGCTGATTCTTTAATGTTGACACTCAGCTACTCAAAAGGAATCACAAATCTTCATTTTAATGGGAGGTGAAGAGAGAGCTTGCTTTTATGCTGGGCTTTCAGCTTGTTTGACAAGACTTCTCTTAATAAGTGAACCATTGTTGGGGTACACTGTCCATCAAATGCCATAACCGTTTAAGCAGGAGCACCGCTAAACTAAACACAATCAAGATCGCCTTGTGTAATATTGTATCTCAGTGACAAATGGCAGAGATTTAATAGGATCTGACACATTTTCCATTTCTTTCTCTCTCTCTCTCCCTTCCTCTCCCTCTCCCTCTCCCTCTCTCTCTCCTTTTTAAAGGAACAGGGTAGTCAGAAAGTTCACAGCGATGTATCTGAAGGTACGGCCTTATTGAATTAAGAAGAAAGCTGGTATAACCTGCTACTTCTTCTATTATTTATTTATTTATTTATTTATTATCTAGATTTTTATACCGCCCTTCTCCCGAAGGACTCAGGGCGGTTTACAACCAAATAAAATAATGATACAAAAATTAAAACCAGCTATAAAAGACTAATTTAAATTGGCCGATAATTCTAAAAATCCAAAAACCCCTTTAAAAACTATTTAAAACTATTAGGCCAGTCCTGCGTGATGAAATAAAAAAGTCTTCAGCTCATGCCGGAAGGTCTGGAGGTCAGGAAGCTGGCGCATCCCTGGAGGTAGCTCGTTCCAGAGGGTTGGAGCCCCCACAGAGAAGGCCCTTTCCCTGGGGGTCATTAGCCGACATTGTCTGGCCGACGGCACCCTGAGGAGACCCTCTGTGAGAGCGCACTGGTCGATGGGAGGCCACCGGTAGCAGCAGGCGGTCCCGTAAGTATCCCGGTCCTAAGCCATGGAGCGCTTTAAAAACAGTCACTAACACCTCAACATTTTAAAATATTTTAACAGGAGCTTCCAGCTAGCTGGAATTGCTTCCGCTTCAAATAATCCCATTTTAAGAAATAGATAAATATTAGGAGATTGATAAAGGGGATTTGGAAAACATTTTATAGCAAGAGTTGAGAAGTGTTGGGGAATAGGGCTGAACTGTTCCCAGGAAGCATAAAATCTACTCCTACTTGCTGGCTCCCCGTCTTGAGCCCCATTGCACTACCAGCCCTACAAAGGCAGAAAGCCTTAGTGAAGGAGTACAACAAAATTATGAAAAACCCACTTCTTCCAGGGCACGCTGATCTTCCTCATCTACCAATTGGCAGGAGGCCCTCTCTGGCACTCACTCAACAGCTGTCTAACAACTTTGACATCAACACACAGTGGAAAGCCAAATGGGCTGCTGATTGCCCAGATACAGGCAGTTACATAGATGACCCTACACAAAAGGTGCCAGGTTTTAACCTACCTCATCAGTATTGGTCAACTCTGAAAGGGATCCACACCCAACATGGTGTCTGCCAGGACTTACTGTTTAAGTGGGGTCTTGTTCTGTCCCCCCCCCTTCGCCTCTGTCCGAGTGATGGCTTAATTAGCCGGCACTATCAGCTCTGGCAACAGAATAGCGAGTGTCTGCCAAGTGTCTCTGTTATCTCCCTCGATGCCGAGGAGTCACCCAGGAACAAACTTCAACTCTTAGTTAATCAGTTGATTTGCCTGCTATGAAGAGGCACAGCAGCTCTTGTTGCTTTTATATCCTGTGGGGTGTGGCTCCATGACTCAGCACTTCCTAGGCCTGCCCTACCTGTGCTTCTGTTGTTCCCTCCTCTCCTGCCTACAAAACCTAGGGTCCAACCAAGCCTGATTGCCATCAGCTGGGTCTGGATGTGTGGCCTGGGGGGGGGAAGAGTCAGGGGATGGAGGCCTTGTTATCTCTTCCACTTGGCCTGCCTCTGGCTCCTGGAGCTGAACCAGGGAAGCCGATGCTCCTGAGGTAAGTCCTGATGGCCCTTCCCCCTCACTTTCCAAGTCACTTTCTGGCAGGAGGCCCAGCTCCAAGTCACTTTCTGGCAGGAGGCCTGGCTTGGGGGGCGCAGACACAACAGGTCTTGTCTTTACCCCTCAGTGTGACTGTGATGCTCCACAACAAAATATCCACCATATTGTGTCTGAATGTCCATCAAGAGCTTACACCATTCCCACAAATAACTGTCCACCAGAGTTTCAAAGCCAACAACTTTTGATTTTCATGCTTTGGAGTTTTTTTAGTGTTATAAATGCCACCATTTGCAGGACTAGTGAGAATTGCTTGGATCTCTTGAATCACTTGGAACTGATATTTTGCAAAGGTTTCTTTCCAAGTGCATCATCCATGTGCCTTACGATTGACAAATTTAAATGGCAGTGCTGCATCGCCATATGCTGTATCTCAGAGAGCTTTAAAGATCAAGCATAGAGGCTTTATTGAGTTCTAGATGTAGATTTATCATGTCAATCATTCCAGGCAGGAGTTAGCAAACTACCAGAAGGTTTAGATTTGGAAAATGAGAGCAATGTTACAATAGGAAGACAACGTAGAAGTATAAATTACTTTGCACAAGATAGGATTACATGATTGGTTATAATTGATCCATCACCGCCTAAGGTAAGAATCATGCCAAGCTATTGATCAGGGGATTCCATCTTCCAGAACGGAGTCAATTCAAATCTCTGGATGTGTGTGTGAGTGTGTGTGTTTGTGTGTGTATTTGTTTTCTGAGGTTTTCACGGGTGTTTGTATGTAGGTCTTTGGTTATTCAGGTTTTCTCCCACGTAAAATTGGAAGTGTCCTGGTGACGTTTCGACGAAGTCTCATTCATCATCTTCAGGCTTCAGCTTCGTGCTTCTTGCTCCCAGAAGCACGAAGCTGAAGCCTGAAGATGACGAATGAGACTTCGTCGAAACGTCACCAAGACACTTCCAATTTTATGCAGGAGAAAACCCGAATAACCAAAGACCTACATGTATATATATATATATACAGCAGCAGACTGACACCCACTATGAAGATGTAGCACCACCACAAAGCCAAACAACAGCTATGCAGCTCACCAGCTCAAATCCCCCTGCAACACAGACTAAATTGAGCACAACCAAGCCCCCTCCCAAACAGGACACACCCCCAGCCAATCAGAGCACAAAAAAACCTCCATCCAATCAGAGCACAGCCAAGCTCCCACCCAATCAGTTCAAACCCCCACTAGCAGTTAAAAGGAAGAAACAGTTGCGATCACACATTGCTCCCAGAAGCACGAAGCTGAAGCCTGAAGATGACGAATGAGACTTCGTCGAAACGTCGCCAAGACACTTCCAATTTTACACGGGAGAAAACCCGAACAATCAAAGACATACATACATACATACATACATACATACATACATACATACATACATACATACATATATATATATATATATATGTAGTATGAACTGTTACCTTGTTTTGTTTTTATGGAATACAGAATAACAAAGTTGGAAGGAACCTTGAGGGTCTTCAATTCAACTCTCAGGAGATCCTACATTTTAGACAAATGGTTGTCCTGTCTGTTCTTAAAAAACCTCCAGTGATGAAGCACCCATAACTTCTGAAGGCAAGCTGTTCCCCTGGTTAATAGTTCTCATTGTGAGGAAGTTTATCCTTAATTCCAGGTTGTTTCCTTCATTAGTTTCCATCCATTGTTTCTTGTTCTGCCTTCAGTGCTTTGGAAAATAAGTTGACCCCCTCTTCTTTGTGGCAGCCCTCAAATACAAAGACCTACATACATACATACAAACATACATACATACATACATACATACATACATACATACATACATATATATATATATATATATGTAGTATGAACTGTTACCTTGTTTTGTTTTTATGGAATACAGAATAACAAAGTTGGAAGGAACCTTGAGGGTCTTCAATTCAACTCTCAGGAGATCCTACATTTTAGACAAATGGTTGTCCTGTCTGTTCTTAAAAAACCTCCAGTGATGAAGCACCCATAACTTCTGAAGGCAAGCTGTTCCCCTGGTTAATAGTTCTCATTGCGAGGAAGTTTATCCTTAATTCCAGGTTGTTTCCTTCATTAGTTTCCATCCATTGTTTCTTGTTCTGCCTTCAGGTGCTTTGGAAAATAAGTTGACCCCCTCTTCTTTGTGGCAGCCCCTCAAATACTGGAATAATCCGTTTTCCTCCTTCTACATTGCATACAGATAGCTTAGTTTCTTTCTCAGTAGTCTAGATTCCATACTTTCAACTTCTAAAGTGATCCATAATGCAACTTTCCTATAGCTTTTCACATCTACTTACTAATTATTCCCAACTTCTTCAGGGCTACTGGGATGTAGTTAACAATCACAATTTAGAACAACAACAACAAAACAAAACAAAAAACCTAAACCACCAGAGAATGGGTGGTTAGAACTTGGCTAACATAGGTTCCTTCAAGAGCCCTTTAATTTTTAATCATTTGACTTTTAAAATGAGAATGCTGCCCTTCGAAATTCAGTTTTCCCAGGCAGCTTAAAAGAGAGGAAAATCACAGGCAAACTTCTAGGTCTAGTTATGCAGAGACGTTCTGTTGGCTGTGACATTTGAAATATGCTCAAGGAGGTAGACATTAATACTTTGCATTGGACGATAGTAGATGACATCTCCATAACAGGCCAAAGAAATTACAGCATGGCCAAACGATGGAGATTGGCTGTCCAAAAAGATTAAAGAGAGAAAAAACAGAATATCTTTAAAAATGGGAAAAGAAAAGAAACGAAACCTGTAGCAAGCCTATAGTCTATAATATACGGAGGCATCTGATACAGCCTGTTAGACCAAGAAAGTCTTTGAAAAATATAAAGATCCCAGTTTAAAGCTTTCCTTTCCCCCTCAAAGAATAATGGAAGTTGCCAAGGTCTGTAACTTGCATATCACACAATCTGTACTTTTCCTTTCCTTCCTTTATCATCTCCCTGACATTCTTCCTTCTGCTCTTTCTCTTATTTCAAGGCAGCAAAGACTGCAAAAAAAAAAACACCAAAAAACCCCCCAAAAACCCGGGAAGCAGATGCAAAAGAAGGCTCGAACAGAAAAGTGGTGGCAGGAATAGAATAGAATTGAAATGAAGGAAATAACAAAGACCTGTGAAACAAACGTATTTGGGAGCAATGTCTGTGGAGATTCTCAACCATCCAGGTCTATTTCAAGAGGCAATTGGGCTTTCTGGTTATTCTTTGAAGACGTTTCGCTTCTTATCCAAGAAGCTTCTTCAGCTCCGGCTGGATGGTAGGGAACGGAAGGGTTTATATAACGTAGGAGAACACTACCACTACCTGACTCTGTGGTCTCTTCTCAAAATCCCCAAAGCTTTAACCAAAAACTCTCTACTATTGACCTCACCCCATTCCTAAGAGATCTGTAAGGGGCGTGCATAAGAGCCCAAAATGTGCCTACTGTTCCTGTCCTATTGTTTCCTTTCATTATATCCAATTAATATAGTTATTACATACTTATGCTCATCTATATGCTTATATATTATATAGTTATTTTCATGCTTATATATACTGTTGAGACTAAATAAATAAATAAATAAATAAATAAATAAATAAATAATAAAATAAAAACCCATCAGGACTAGATTCAGCAGTCCATCTGCATTTAAAAGACAAAGGCCGTGGTGGCTCAGGCTGTAAGAAGCCTGTTATTAAAACACAGCTGCCTGCAATTACTGCAGGTTCTAGTTCCACCAGGCCCAAGGTTGACTCAGCCTTCCATCCTTTATAAGGTAGGTAAAATGAGGACCCAGATTGTTGGGGGGGCAATAAGTTGACTTTGTAAATATACAAATAGAATGAGACTATTGCCTTACACAATGTAAGCCGTCGTGAGTCTTCGGAGAAGGGCGGGATATAAATGTAAATAAATTTTTTTTTTTAAAAAAGGCCACTGTTTTGAAGACTGCAAAGTCCACATTTTGGACAGAAAGGAGCGCTGGTTTGAAAGAGGGGTCAAAGAGGCCCATCTATGTCAAAACTGAACAGCTCTCTCCCAACAGAGTTGGAGGGATATGACATCATCTATCTCCAGACTTCAACACAGTCCTTTCAGCATTTCCAATAAGGCTCTACACCCATTTGCACCATTCAGGTGACCCTGAGGACACAGACAAACCTCCAAGTGGCCTCAAGGACCCTCTACAAGAATGCAAATGACCAACTGTCTGCAAGGAATATAAATCCTTCCATTCCCCACCATCCAAGTCAGAGCTGAAGAAGCTACTTGGAGGAAGCTTCTTTGGTCCTCAAAGAAAAACCAGAAGGGCCAGTTGCCTCTTGTAAAAGCACCTTTGGGACAACCATGACCTGTACTGAGAATCTCCATAGATGTGCCAAGTACAAGCTTGATGGACATTACCTTAAAGATGACCCCCACCCTGTTAAAGACCTTGGAGTTTTCATATCAAATGATCTAAGTGCCAAAGCCCACTGCAACTACATAGCAAAAAAGGCTCTAAGAGTTGTAAGCCTAATTTTACGCAGCTTCTTTTCCAAAAACTCTACACTACTAACCAGAGCATACAAAACATTTGCTAGACCTATTTTTGAATACAGCTCGCCTGTCTGGAACCCATACCACATTTCTGACATCAATACAATTGAACGTGTCCAGAAATATTTTATATGAAGAGTTCTCTACACCTCTGAATACAACAAAATACCTTATGCCACCAGACTTGAAATCCTGGGTTTAGAAAACTTAGAACTACGCCACCTTTGACGTGACCTGAGTTTAACTCATAGAATCATCTATTACAATGTCCTTCCTGTTGAAGACTACTTCAGCTTCAATTGCAACAATACATGAACACACAATAGATTTAAGCTTAATGTTAACCGCTCCAATCTTGATTGCAGAAAATAAGACTTCAGTAACAGAGTTGTTAACGCTTGGAATACACTATCTGACTCTGTGGTCTCTTCCCAAAATCCCCAAAGCTTTAACCAAAAACGGTCTACTATTGACCTCACCCCATTCCTAAGAGGTCTGTAAGGGGTGTGCATAAGAGCACAAGCGTGCCTATCGTTCTTGTCCTATTGTTTCCTTTCATTATATCCAATTAATATAGTTATTACATACTCATACTTATATATAAAGGTAAAGGTAAAGGTTCCCTCGCACATACGTGCTAGTCATTGCCAACTCTAGGGGGCAGTGCTCATCTCTGTTTCAAAGCCGAAGAGCCAGCGCTGTCCGAAGACGTCTCCATGGTCATGTGGCCGGCATGACTCAACACCAAAGGCGCATGGAACGCTGTTCCCTTCCCACCAAAGGTGGTCCTTATTTTTTCTACTTGCATTTTTACGTGGTTTCAAAACTGCTAGGTTGGCAGAAGCTGGGACAAGTAACGGGAGCTTACCCCGTTACATGGCAGCATTAGGGATTCGAACCGCTGAGCTGCCGACCTTTCGATCGACAAGCTCAACATCCTAGCCCCTGAGCCACTGCGTCCCTTATACTTATATATACTGTGTGACAAATAAATAAATAAATAAATAAATAAATAAATAAAAATAAAAATAAATAAAAATAAAGAGATTGTAAAATAGCAGAAGTTTGACTGTTGAACTTTGATCCTTCTTCTAAACATGCAGAAGGACTCCAATCTCATGGTCCCAAATAAAAAGGCAATTTCTAAAGCTGGTTTAGACCAGATCAGATCACCGACTCATGAAGATTAGGGGACAACCAAATTTAGCTGAGGACTATAATTGGCTTTTGAGTAATATACTCAGATCTTAGTAGAGTAAACAGGACAAGGATAAAAACTAAGTTTGATTTAACTAAATGTGAACTGAATTTAAATTAGCTTAGTTTGCTATAATATGGATATTTCCCATCTGTTAATAATTTCACATTTGACCACATTAAAAATGACAATTCTATGGCTAATTTTGGAAATTCAACTGCCTACAAATGCTTTTTGTGATGTGAAAGTGAGAGGGAAGGCAGAAACTAAAACAGCCTGAAGCATCTTAAGTTAGAAGTCGGGGTCACAAAGAGAAGTAGTGCAAGAACAGAAATTGTAGTAGCTTTGGAGAAGACGGATATGGGAAATAGCAAGTACTATCCTTTGGGTACTGGTGGCCATATTGTTTGGAGGTCAGGTGGAGTTGAGTTGGCTCTCTGGGATTTTGGGGTCCACTAACCATGATATACAGTAATGGCCAAAATTGTGGAAACCTTTTGGGAAAAGTGCATTTTTGAGTTGGAAGGGATCTTGTAGGTCATCTAGTCCAACCCCACCCGCTGCCCCAAGCAGGAGACCCTATACCATTTCTGACAGATGGCAGTCCAGTCTCTTCTTGAAAGCTTCCAGTGATGAAGCTCCCACAAGTTCTGAAGACAACTTCTGTTCCACTGGTTGATTGTTCTCACTGTCAGAAAATTTATCCTTATTTCCAGGTTGAATCTCTCCTTGTTCAGTTTCCATCCATTATTCCTTGTCTGGCCTTCAGGTGCTTTGGAAAATAGCTTGGCCCCCTCTTCTCTATGCCAACCCCTCAAATATTAGAAGATTGCTATCGTGTCTCCCCTGCTGCTCCTTCTCTTCACTAGACTAGCCATGCCCAGTTCCTGCAACTGTTCTTTGTATGTTTTAGCCTCCAGTCCCCTAATCATCCTGGTTGCTCTTCTCTGCACTCTTTCTAGAGTCTCCACATTTTTTTAGAATAGATTTTTTTTTTTATTGGCCAAGTGTGATTGGACACACAAGGAAATTTGTCTTGGTGCATATGCTCTCAGTGTACATAAAAGAAAAGATACGTTCATCAAGGTACAACATTTACAACACAATTAATGGTCAATATATCAATATAAATCATAAGGATTACCAGCAACAAGTTACAGTCATACAGTCATAAGTGGAAAGAGATTGGTGATGGGAACTATGAAACGATTAATAGTAGTGCAGATTCAGTAAATAGTCTGACAGTGTTGATGGAATTATTTGTTTAGCAGAGTGATGGCCTTTGGAAAAAAACTGTTCTTGTGTCTAGTTGTTCTGGTGTGCAGTGCTCTATAGCGTTGTTTTGAGGGTAGGGGTTGAAACAGTTTATGTGCAGGATGTGAGGGATTTGTAAATATTTTCATGGCCCTCTTCTTTATTCGTGCAGTATACAGATCCTCAATGGAAGGCAGGTTGGTAGCAATTGTTTTTTCTGCAGTTCTGCAGTTTTTATAGTGTGGTGACCAAAACTGGATGCAGTACTCTAGGTGTGGTCTTACTAGGGCTTTATAGAGTGGTATTAGTACACTTGATCTTGATTGTATCCCTCTGTTAATGCAATTTAGGATTGCATTGGATTTTTTGGCTGCCGCTCACACTGCTGGCTCATATTTAGTTGGTTGTCCAGTGGATACATTCATGCACAGGATGGGCATCAAAATGACCAGGATTCTTAACTTTGGATTCTTTAAAAGAGAATTGGACTCAGTGCAATAAATGGTCCCTTCTTTCTAATACTCTATATCAGAGGTCTTCAAATTTGGCAGCTTTAAGACTTATGGACTTCAACTCCCAGAATTCTCCAGCCAGCATAGCATAGCTGTCTGGAGAATTCTGGGAGTTGGAGTCCACAAGTCTTAAAGCTGCCAAGTTTGAAGACTTCCACTCTATATAATACAGAAATACTTGTGCAGGTAGTCCTTGACTTACAACAGTTCATTTAATGACCATTCAAATTTACAATGGCACTGAATGGCATTTTTCACACTTACGACCATTGCAGCAACCCCATGGTGACACGATTTACATTCGGATACTTGACAACTGACTCGCACTTATGACAGTCATAATGTCCCAGGGTCACGTGTTCCCCTTTTGCGACCTTCTGACAAACAAAGTCAACGGGAAAACCAAATTCATTTTACAGCCGTGTTCCTAATTTAACAACGGCAGTGATTCGCTTAACGAATGTGGCAAGAAAAGTCGTAAAATGGGACGAAACTTACTTAAGAAATGTCTCAAGTAGCAAAGGGCCTCTGGTGGCTCAGACTGCTAAGACAGTCTGTTATTAACACAGCTGCTTGCAATTACTGCAGGTTCAAGTCCCACCAGGCCCAAGGTTGACTCAGCCTTCCATCCTTTATAAGGTAGGTAAAATGAGGACCCAGATTGTTAGGGGCAATAAGTTGACTTTGTATATAATATACAAATGGATGAAGACTATTGCTTGACATAATGTAAGCCACCCTGAGTCTTCGGAGAAGGGCGGGATATAAATGCAAATAAAATAAAAAATAAAAAATAAAAGTAAATTTTGGGCTCAATTGCAGCCGTAAGTTGAGGAATACCAGTATGTAGTGTATATTTTGTTAGAAGGTTTTACAAAAGTAAAAAGATAAGCATGAAGCTAGATAACTGTTATATAAAGAAAAGTTAAGAAAATGATAAAACTGCGAAGAACAATAGAAATGGAAGAAGGAGATAATTTAAAAAATGGCTTCGGAACAGTTAGAAATGAGCTTATTATCCATTTTCTTTCTTTAATATTACATTACAGAGTTTCCTTCTATTCCTTATTCAACCCTTTTTAAGCAGCAAATCCAAAAATCACCATTTCAATTTTTTTCCCATTTTCAGAAAACTGTACATAAAATGTTTCCAGTCTTTTATAAAAGTACTTATCATTTTATCCCTGATCAAACAGGTCTCTTTTGCTGTTTCTGCAGTTCTGCCCTCTTCACAATCTAATCTGCCATTGTGGATATTTCAATATTTCTCCACCATTATGCACATTACATGGTCATTTCCAATTTACGATTTTAAGACTCTACTTAGAAGACTAAAGAATCTGAGAGGTCCAGGTTTTCCCTCAGTAAATCAAAACCCCCAAAACCATCCCCTCACTCCTCAGTTGATCACATGCTCCAATCGCCAACCGTCGCATCTCGAGACAGCACTCCGACCACTCCTCCTTCAGATGCAGGATCGGCCTGACCTTGACCGACAGGAAGAATGCTATTATTATGTCTAAAGACTACCCCTCTACTAAATCCCCCCCTCCTACTTTCCCACACGAGAAAGTGGCAGCACGGAAGCTGACAATTGGAAGTTTATGAATCCATTTTAGAAAGATTCATTAAAATATTTTGAGAAGAACTGGACTACTGGTGATAATATCCTAGTATCATGGGGCTGGACGGGACATTTGAGGTCTTCTAGTCCATCCCCTACCCAAGGCAGGAGTCCATATCATCTCAGACAAATGGTTATCCAATCTTGTCTTGAAAACCTCTAGCGATGGAGCACCTACAACTTCTTCAGACACGCTGCTCCACTGATTAATTATTTCACACCATCAGGAAATTCCTCCTTATTCCCAAATTGGATCTCCTTCTGAGACCTTCCACCCATTGCTTCTTGTCCTACCAGACCTACCCTCAGGTGTTATGGAGAATAAATCCCTTTAGCCATTCTTCCTAGGATTCATGTAATTTTCTTGGCAATAAATCACTTTTTCATTTTTGAGCAGTATTTTTAATCTGGTAATGCATTTTATTTTACCTTACTATATTAAAAAAATACACACCAGAACTTTTGGTTTAGGGCAGGGGTCTCCAACCTTGGCAACTTTAAGCCAGGAGGACTTCAACTCAAAGCTGGCTGGGGAATTCTGGGAGTTGAAGTCCTCCAGGCTTAAAGTTGTCAAAGTGGGGACCCCGGGTTTAAGAATTCCCTGCCAAATGAATGCTAAGCTAAAGCTAACCCGAGCTTCACAGCATGGAAGTTTAGGATTCACCATCTATTATCCTGAACTATTACATGTTTTAGAACAATGGAACTCCTTGCTTCCAGAAATTATGAAAACTATAGAACAATTCATTAGTGGATCGACTTGTCGCCAGACGTTATGGGTGCTCCAACACAATGGAGAATTTCAAGAAGAGATTGGACAACTATTTGTCTGAAATGGCACAGGGCAGTGCCGGCAAACCTATGCCAGAAGCAGCACGTGAAACCATCCCGCGAAGAATGCACGGCCTCGCTGGCTCCTATTCCACGTTCCTGTGATCACACGCGCGCCGGTCAGCCGGCCGTCATGCACGCAGGAGTGGCAAAACCCGGAAGAGCGGCGTTCTGTCGCGCATGCACAGGCCGGCACCTAAACTTCCAGGTTGATGTCGCGCACATGTGCGATGGCCAGCTGTTTGTCAGGCATTTATCCATGCCGGTATCTGGGTATTTGGGTGCCGGCTCGCGCATGCGCGATGGACCACCACTCTTCCAGGTATCGGCGCTCCCAAGCATGTGACAGCCAGCGGGCCTGCACATACCTCGTGGGATGGTTTCGTGTGCCAATTCTGGCACGCAGGTTGGCACACGGTGACATCAAAAATTTGCCAACACTGGTATAGGGTTTCCTGCCTGAGCAGGGGGTTGGACTAGAAGTCTTCCAAGGTCCCTTCCAACTCTATTATTCTGTTATTCTGTTCCAGCTTTGTTATAATTTATTGAGAGGCTCAGAGGTCCAGAGGGACCTCAACTATTCTCACATCCGTCTGGGCTTGTGAAGCAGATTCATCTCTATTTGTCTGAGTGAAAGAGCTATCACAGATTTAACACCTGGATTGAGACTTTCATATTATATTTTTCAACAGGGACAGGCTGAGAAACTGACTGATGACAATGTATGAGCGCTGCCTATCAGACATAGGATTGCCACTCAGGTTACATGAATCGGTTATGAGAAATTTTTACTGCTATAGCTAAAAGTTTGATTTCAATACACTCTCAGAATCTTATTTTTAAGGAAGGGCCATAATTTACATAATACGTAAGATATAATAATACATAAGATGGGAGGTGGAACAATTAGCCTCGTGGTGCAACCGGAACAATCTGGAACTGAACACACTCAAAACTGTAGAAATGGTAGACTTTAGGAGAAACCCTTCCATGCTTCCACCTCTCACAATACTAGACAACACAGTATCAACAGTAGAAACCTTCAAATTTCTAGGTTCTATCATATCGCAAGATCTCAAATGGACAGCTAACATCAAAAACATCATCAAAAAAGGACAACAAAGAATGTTCTTTCTGCGTCAACTCAGTAAGCTCAAACTGCCCAAGGAGCTTCTGATTCAGTTCTACAGAGGAATGATTGAGTCTGTCATTTGCTCCTCTCTAACTGTCTGGTTTGGTTCTACCACTCAACAAGACAGACACAGACTTCAGAGGATAATTAGAATTGCAGAAAAAACAATGGTGACCAGCCTGCCTTCCATTGAGGACCTGTATACTGCACAAGTCAAAAAGAGGGCTGTGAAAATATTTACAGACCCCTTGTATCCTGGACATAAACTGTTTCAACTCCTACCCTTAAAAAGACGCTATAGAGCACTGCACACCAGAACAACTAGACACAAGGACAGTTTTTTCCCAAATGCCATCACTCTGCTAAACAAATAATTCCCTCAACACTGTCAAACTATTTACTAAGTCTGCACTACTATTAATCTTTTCATTGTTCCCACCACCCATCTCCTTCCACTTATGACTGTATGACTGTAACTTTGTTGCTGGTATCCTTACGATTTATATTGATATTGTTTCCTGATTGCTAATTTGTACCCTATGACTATCATTAAGTGTTGTACCTTATGATTCTTGATGAACGTATCTTTTCATTTATGTACGCTGAGAGCACAATGCACCAAGACAAATTCCTTGTGTGTCCAATCACACTTGGCCAATAAAAAATTCTATTCTATTCTATACAAAATACATGTAAGAATCAATTTGATGCAGTGCTTAAGGCACCAGGTTAGAAAATGGAAAACCCATGAATTTGAGTCCCGTGAGTCCCATCCTAAGTATGAAGATAGCTGGGTGACCTTAGGCCAGCCCTGTCTCAGCCCTAAGAAGGAGGCAATGGTTAACCACTTCTGAAATCTTTCTGAAAGAAAACCATAGGGACTGGTCCAGGCAGTTGGCATGACCTGACAATGATTGAAGGCAAGAAAAAGCAAGAACAACAATGTAATTGTTTTTTTAGAATAGAATAGAGCTGGAAGGTACTTTTGAGGTCTTCTAGTCCAGCCTACTGCTCAAGCAGGAGACCCTATACCATTTCAGACAAGTGGCTGTCCAGTCTCTTCCACTGATGAAGCACCCACAACTTCTGAACGCAAGCTGTTCCACAGGTTTAATTGCTTTCATTGTTAGGAAGTTTCTCCTTAAGTCCAGGTTGCTTCTGTCTTTGATTAGTTTCCAACCATTGTTTTCTTGTCCTATCCTCTGGTGCTTTGGAGAATAATTTGACCCCCCCCTTGTTTGTGGCAGCCCCTCAAATATTGGAATACTGCTATCATGTCACCCCTATTTCTTCTTTTCTCTAGACTAGTCAAACCCAAATCCTGCAGCCATTCTTCATACGTTTTAGTCAGTGGTGGGATTCAAGTAATTTAACAACCGGTTCTCTGCCCTAATAATTTCTTCCAACAACCAGTTTGCCAAACTGCTCAGAAAGTTAACAACCGGTTCTCCAGAAGTGGTGCGAACTGGCTGAATCCCACCACTGGTTTTAGTCTCCAGGCCTTTGATCATCTTAGTTGCTCTTCTCTGAACTTGTTCCAAAGTTTCAAAACCACACTTTTGGTAGTATAGTTTAGTGACCAAAATCGGTTGCAGTATTCCAAATGTGGTCTTACTAAGGTTTTATAAAGTGGTAATAATATTTCAAGTGATTTTGATTGTTTGCCTCTGTTTATACAACCCGGGATTGTATTTGGTAGTTTCAGATTTCTTGTTTTTGTTTTTCATGGTTTGACAAAACCATTATTATTTACCCTGCAAGTAAATCTTGCATCTCTTTTTGGTCAAGGATATATTTAAGAATCTTAAAGATCTGAAATACTGTCTTGGCATATGTGATAAGCTTTTCTCTCTTCTAATTCTTTGTCTTCTGGCAGTAACTACGATGAAGACAAATATTTATTTCAATGTTCCGTTAAAAAGTAAAGATGTCGCCTAATGAGACAGTGGTTGCCCCCACAGAATATGTGAACCCTCTTATTTATTTCTTTATGTGCTTCTTTGTGTTCTCTTTCTCCCTCTCCTCCTATAGCAATTTAAAGGGTCAACTTTTCCTCATAAAAATGCTGGAAGCTAATCTGAAGACACCATCTATGTTGAGAAAGAAGGAAGTCTAAGTAAGAAAGAATGGTTTATGACTCTTAGCTGGAAGATAAATTTAGCTATAAGTGTTGTGATCTGCCAGCAGCCTGCGGAGCTGGCAACTGAGTCAGACAGCAATGAGGCTGAGGAAGAACATGGGACAGTCCTGGAGGCTGGGGAAGGCCCGGATGAGGGCTCTGCATCAGAGGCTGAGGTGGGGCAGGGCCATCGGGGAGTGATGTGCAGACTCCAGAGCCTCCAGAGGCTGACAGTAGTGAGGCAGGGGAACAGGAGGAGCCTGTTCCTAATGCACACATGAGAAGAGCTGCCAGAAGACAAGAGCAGCTCAAGCAAAGAGGACGACTCGGGAGTAGGGCCAAGAGATGATTGACTCCTCCCATAAGGCTTAAAAGACCAGCAACAGTGTTTGGGCTCTTTGTTGGAAAACAATGTTGATAGCTTTGTCTTGCTGCATTTATGTCTTCTCGGAGTCTTCTGCTTTTGAACCTTTGCCAAGAAAAGTCTTCGGCAGTTTGCCTAATTAGACCAAGGTTGGTGATAAGACTGAGGAATTGTGTTCGGAAGAATTTGCTTTGATTTAGTTTGGACTCTGCTGAGAATGAGTTAATTCTCAGCTGTTCTAATAAAGTTTGTTTGTTTTTAAACTGACTGAGTTTACTACTAACTACTTGGGCCTGGGTCACAACAACAAGGTGGGGTGTTGCAAAGATTTAGATTTGTGAAAGCACAATGAAGTATTGGATTTATCCAGATATATCCCTACATCTGTAGGTCTGAATGAACTGGGTACGGATAGCTAAATTCACAAGCAGTTTTTCCCCCCACATTAATATCTACGAATGTGATGTTTCTTCATCAAGGAAACATGGATACACGGTAAACAGAGGGATGTTTGAGGAATTTAATTCAAACCTCCAGGCAAATAACTCCATTGAAATACACCTGTGGGACAAATTCAGCTCTCTCGTATGTCCACCTTGTTGCCAAGAAAAAGGCAAAGGAGTTCCCACAAACTCAACATAAGACATTTTTTTACCTTCACTTATTTTAAATAAGAAACCTTTCCTTCCTTAAATATCCTTTTTAAAGGCAGAACCGGTTCAGAATTATGTACCAGACTACATATTTCAAGAAGAATATTCATGAAGAGGTTGGTTTGAAAAATATGGAGCTTTATGTTGAAACATAAAAATTATTTGGAGGAATATGCAAAAGTGATTTGGCTCAGAAAGAGATTTGGAAGATCATAAATCAGACCTAAAAATGAATGAATACTGAACAGTTCTTCTATTAGGAGAAGGTGTGACCACACAGAAGGTAACTTTTAATAGACCTTGATATTTTGAAGCTCTTTGTGTCATCAAAAATTTCATTTTTTTGAAATGAATAGATTAACTTTAAGAATAAAAGATAAAGAGAAATCGGTGTATTACAAGACATGGGAAAGATTTTATGTATGGTTAGAAAGGAGACAGAATTAAAAGACAATAAATAGATAAACAATGCTAATAAATGGAAAATAAATGAGAAAAACGGTTATGAAGAAATAGAAACCCAGATATCGCCAGAGTAAATGGAAAAGGGGGATTGGGGGAATGAAGAAGAGAAGATTATAGATACAAATGTACAATTATGAAATGACGGATTGGGTAAAATAGTAAAGAACCAAAAAGAAAGTATATATTATCAGAAGATTGGAGTTGCTCGGATACCAAATAAAGGAAATATCATACAACAAAGAAGAAAGAAAGAAGAGAGGAATAGAAGGTAAGATAAAGGAAGTGAAGAAGAGAGAGGGATGGAGGGAAGGAGAAGGAAAGGAGGATAAGCCAGGGGATAAGAGTAGGAGAGAAGGTGAGAAAGGAGGGAAAGAGAAGAGGAGTGGGGGAGGGGAAAGGGAAGAAGAAGGTATGAGGAAGGAGAGGAGGAGGAAGAAGGTAGGAAAGGAGAAGAAAAAGGGAGGAAAAAGAGAAGGTTTGTTGTAAAACGGAAGGAAAGAAAGGGTAGAAGAGCAACTCCAAATGCAATTAAATTGTTTTATTTTTGTGCTTTCCTTAGAGAGAATATGTGTAATAGAATAGAATAGAATTTTATAGAATAGAATAGAATTTTATTGGCCAAGTGTGATTGGACACACAAGGAATTTGTCTTGGTGCATATGCTCTCAGTGTACATAAAAGAAAAGATACGTTCATCAAGGTACAACATTTACAACACAATTGATGGTCAATATATCAATATAAATCATAAGGATTGCCAGCAACAAGTTATAGTCATACAGTCATAAGTGGAAAGAGATTGGTGATGGGAACTATGAAACGATTAATAGTAGTGCAGATTCAGTAAATAGTCTGACAGTGTTGAGGGAATTATTTGTTTAGCAGAGTGATGGCCTTCGGGAAAAAACTGTTCTTGTGTCTAGTTGTTCTGGTGTGCAGTGCTCTATAGCGTCGTTTTGAGGGTAGGAGTTGAAACAGTTTATGTCCAGGATGCGAGGGATCTGCAAATATTTTCACGGCCCTCTTCTTGATTCGTGCAGTATACAGGTCCTCAATGGAAGGCAGGTTGGTAGCCATTGTTTTTTCTGCAGTTCTAATTATCCTCTGAAGTCTGTGTCTTTCTTGTTGGGTTGCAGAACCGAACCAGACAGTTATAGAGGTGCAAATGACAGACTCAGTGATTCCTCTGTAGAACTGGATCAGCAGCTCCTTGGGCAGTTTGAGCTTACTGAGTTGGCGCAGAAATTATCTATGAATAAGAAAATGTACATCTATAATATGCGTATAAGAAAAAAAAAACTTTTTTCAAAAAAAAACACCATTTTTTTTGCAAGATGGGTTCCTCTATCTATCAAAGAAATATGGCTACACTTTACCTTTTAATTGAAAAGTCTTCTTGAAATTGAAAGGGTTAAAAACAGCCTTACTTGGAGAACAATTTATCCTGGTGCTAAATGCACTGACAAATAACCATTATTCTTTCCAAGTGCACAGATAATCGGGACAGCTTAAACATTTTCGCTGGTATAAGTGAAACCATTAATCTCTTGGATTTCACGATAAGTGGTGACTGCGAAATAATGACTGTGTCAATGCAAGCAAAGAAAAAATGTTAACAATTAAAACAAGTTAGCCATTATCTTTCTGAGTCCTGAATCGCTTTCACATTTCATTAGCAATATTGTAAGTGATATGTACCTTATTAAATAGCTCTTATTATCCAAGAAACCTAATTAGTCAAAAATCTTCCACTCACCAGTTCTAATTTTACAAAGGCTTTAAAATACCCAGGCCTGGGGTAATGTTAGATGATGTGTGATGCTGAATGGAGAAACAGATCCCCAAAGCCAACGAAGCAGACAATGAAGTCAACTGTGTTACAGAGTGAGTGAGAGAGAGGAAGAGAGAGAGGAGAGAGAGAGAGAGAGAGAGGGAGGGAGGATGGTTTTTATGTTGGTCCAGGGGAAAAACAAAATTCTCTACAACAGGGACAAATTATCAGAAGGGAGCAGGAGTAAGTGACCAACTATGCTTTGTTTTTGAATGCTAGGTAGGTATGGCTTAGCCCCTTATGTTCCACCTTTTAGCTTCTCAACATCCTTCCTTTGAATGGCAGGTTCTTCCTTTTGTTTGAAGGAGGACTCTGGAGAACCTGAAATCCTGCATACGTGGTCGTAGCACATTTGTTTGGTCTCGAGATAAGTGTTCTACAGCCATGTGTGCATGGGCAACAGATGTGGATGAACCAGGAACAAGGTGGATGGATTCGATTATAATGGTAACAAGGCCACCATTGAGAAACCGGAAGGACCAGGTTGGGAATACAACATCTTGGAGAAGATCTATCGATAAGTTTGCTGGATTGAATAGATCTCTGGAGATTTCTCTGCCATTGCCGCCGCTGTTCGGAATATTCTCCACCCAGAGGTGAGATGGGCCCACTGTCTCTTGGCCTTTTGGAAGTGTCTGAAGACTAGCTCTGATGACTCACTTGGGGCTTATAGAAGAATATATAAACCTGAAGTTGGTTAAATGTCTACGGAGAATCTTAGTCATCCAAGTCACAAAGGTGCTTTTTTTTCAAGAAGCAATTGGAAAGTCCAGTTGCCTCTTGAAAAAAAAACATACCTTTGGGGCATTGAAGTTGGTTAGTATCTTGAAAGTTCTGTCTTTTAATTTTTATTTAATTTTTATTTAGTCTATTTAAATATATTTGCCACCCATCTGGTTGTTGTGTGGTTCTGGCTGGCTTACAATATTATAATTGTATTGTAAGGTACAGATATTCCGGCAACACAGTCAAATACTAAGACTGTATTACTATTTTATTTTCTCATCCTTACGAGTACCTATCTCTTCCCACTTAGGGCAATATCCATGTTGCTTGTATCTTTACAACTTATATTGCTTTTATTGTTTCCTAGTATGACGCGGTGGCTCAGGGGCTAGGACGTTGAGCTTGTCGATCGAAAGGTCGGCAGCTAAGCGGTTCAAATCCCTAGTGCTGCCGTGTAACGGGGTGAGCTCCCATTACTTGTCCCAGCTTCTGCCAACCTAGCAGTTTCGAAAGCACGTAAAAATGCAAGTAGTAAAAATAGGGACCACCTTTGGTGGGAAGGTAACAGTGTTCCATGTGCCTTTGGCGTTGAGTCATGCCGGTCACATGACCACGGAGACGTCTTCGGACAGCGCTGGCTCTCCGGCTTTGAAACGGAGATGAGCACCGCCCCCTAGAGTCGGCAACGACTAGCACATATGTGCAAGGGAAACCTTTATCTTTACCTTTAGTATGATTTGATTGCTTATTAGTATCCTATGACTACCACTAAGTGTTGTATCTTATGATTCTTGATGAATATATTTTATTTTTTTCTTTTATGTACACTGAAAGCATGTGCACCAAAGACAAATTCAGTGGTGGGTTGCTCCCGGTTCTGTCCGGTTCTCCGTCTAACCGCCCGGACATCATAATTGATGATCTGTGCATGCGGAGAAGCGCATACACATGAGCGAAGCATGCGGACGCACACACTCCCGTTGTGAACCGGTAGTAAAGATAAGTAGAACCCATCCCATGACAAATTCCTTGTGTGTCCAATCACACTTGACCAATAAAGAATTCTCTTCTCTTCTCTTCTCTTCTCCTCTCCTCTCCTCTCCTCTTCTCTCCTATATTATAAAAAATTGATTATATATATTATTATATATATTATTAGGAATATATTATTCCTCTTACAGGAATATAATATTTATATAGTTTTTAGGCTTTGATGTTTTAATTATATACCAGCCAGAGTGATCCTGTGAGGGAGATGGGCATCCTCCAAATCTGATGAATGAATGAATGAATGAATGAATGAATGAATGAATGAATGAATGAGGGTTTCTATTTCTAGACCATCATCAAGAGATAACAGAGAATCCTTAGAGAGAGCTGAGGCACCTGCAGAAAACTGCCTCCTTCAGCCACCGCAACACCGCAATGTACAGTAGTGGCCAAAATTGTGGAAACATTTTGGGAAAAGTGTATTTTTGAGGTTTGATGGCTAATAACACTGCTTTTTTTTTTGTTGGTTTGGAGTTTCAAGATAATCCTATTCCACTGCTGGAATGGCCTGGGAATAACCCAGACCTTCACCCAATTGAAAATCTATGGAGCTGACTAAAGAAACTTATTAGTCAGAAGCAACCCAGCAATAAAACCCAGTTAATAGAAGCAATCCTTCAATCTTGGTTTCACATGATAACTGTTCCAGAACTAAAAGACTTGGTTCACTCCATGGGAAGATGTTCTAAGGCTGTAATTCATGCTAAAGGTTACCCAACAAAGTATTAAGTATATATAGGGGCCTCTGTGGCTCAGACTGGTAAGACAGTCTGTTATTAACAGCAGCTGCTTGCAATTACTGCAGGTTCAAGCCCACCAGGCCCAAGGTTGACTCAGCCTTCCATCCTTTATAAGGTAGGTAAAATGAGGACCCAGATTGTTGGGGGCAATAAGTTGACTTTGTATATAAATATACAAATAGAATGAAGACTATTGCTAACATAGTGTAAGCCGCCCTGAGTCTTCGGAGAAGGGCGGGATATAAATGCAAATTAAAAAAAAAAGAAGAGTGAATATCTAAAATAGTAAGCTAATAAGGGTCTGGTGGCTCAACGGACTAAGTCTGTCTGTTATTAACACAGCTGCTTGCAATTACTGCAAGTTCAAGTCCCACCAAGCCCAACGTTGACTCAGCCTTCCATCCTTTATAAGGTAGGTAAAATGAGGACCCAGATTGTTGGGGGCAATAAAGTTGACTTTGTATATAAATATACAAATAGAATGAAGACTATTGCTAACATAGTGTAAGCCTCCCTGAGTCTTCGGAGAAGGGCAGGATATAAATGCAAATTAAAAAAAAAATTAAATGGCATAGGGATAATATTTGTATATCTTGTTTTTTCTACAGTGATAATTTTTGTATATCTCGTTTTTTTCTACGTGTTTCACTTTTCTTTCTTATACTGTAACTGCTATTCTAATAGCAAATCCTTCATAAAAGTTATTGCATTACATTCTTGATTAAATTATCTTTCCATTGATATATAATTTTATGGTACTACTTCCAAAAAATGGGGTGTTATTAGCTAGTTTTAGAAAATACACTTTTCCCAAAAGGTTTCCACAATGTTGCCCACTACTGTAAATGACTAAAAAATATGACTGATATTCCTCAGTACCTGGAGATTGCAAGGGAGAAGATTGTTCTCCATTAGGGCCAGTTTGGTATAGATGCTGAATTAGAAGCCAGGAAAGTACACTAATCAATCAATTTTTGTAAATAATTTTTGCGATGAACTTAAGATTTCTTAAAAAAAAAAAATCCAGTGTTGGAGCATTTACAACTTCTGCAGGCAAGTTGTTCCACTGATTAATTGTTCTAACTGTCAGGAAATTTCTCCTTAGTTCTAAGTTGCTTCTTTCTTTGATCAGTTTCCACCCATTGCTTCTTGTTCTACCCTCAGGTGCTTTGGAGAACAGCCCGACTCCCTCTTCTTTGTGGCAACCCCTGAGATATTGGAAGACTGCTATCATGTCTCCACTAGTCCTTCTTTTTATTAAACTAGACATACCCAATTCCTGCAACCGTTCTTCATATGCTTTAGCCTGCAATCCCCTAATCATCTCTGCACTCTTTCTAGAGTCTCCTTAACTAGGGAACAATTGAAAAAGATGTTTAAGGAATTTCATCTTTTTTTAGGCATCAAATGTTCCCCAAGATAAGGAATTTTAATGAGGGCCATGTTGGAAATTGACCTTTCATTTTACGTATTAGGAAATCACGATTTAGCATATTCCGTGAGAAATATTTGGGGGAAATAAAAAAATTATTTATTATTTATTATTTATTATTATTTATTTTATTATTTATTATTTATTTATTATTTATTATTTAATTAAACTTTTATTCAGAAATACTTTAATTCAGAATATTTTTATGAATCTGGGGGAAATTTTAAAATAATATGTATCTCTCAATTTGTTCTGTAATTTGACATGGGCAAATTACATAAATATAGTCTTGTAGAAATGGGTGCTGAGTAACATTTTTGTTTTGAGCTATACTGATCATTCTTGGAATGAAGATATGATAGGTAGACAGACAGACAGAAATAGATGATAGATAATAGATAGATAGGTAGATAGGTAGATAGATAGATACCATAGGTATGTAGGTAGAGAGAGAGATAGAAAGATAGAGATATATGGTAGGTAGATGGTAGATAGATAGATAGATAGATAGATAGATAGAGAGAGAGAGAGAGAGAGATAGCAGTGGTGGGTTTCAATTTTTTTTACTACTGGTTCTGTGGGCATGGCTTGGTGGGCGTGGTAGGGAAAGGTTACTGCAAAATCCCCATTTCCTCCCGATCAGCTGGGACTCGGGAGGCAGAGAATAGATGGGGGCGGGGCCAGTCAGAGGTGGTATTTACCGGTTCTCCGAACTACTCAAAATTTCCGCCACCGGTTCTCCAGAACTGGTCAGAACCAGAGGGACTGGCCCAAGGTCACCTAGTAGGCTTTCTGCCTAAGGCAGATCTAGAACTCACAGTCTCCTGGTTTCTAGCCTGATGCCTTAACCTCTGTACCCAACTGGCATTGTTTTCAGTTAGAGGACTGCAAAACTTTTTCCAAAGTGAAACATTTCAAACTTCTCAATTTTAGGCACCAAACCAGGGGTCTCCAACCTTGGTCCCTTTAAGACTTGTGGACTTCAACCCCCAGAGTTCCTCAGCCAGCTTTGCTGCACCTCCCCTGCACCAAACAGTTGTTTTGACTTCAAAAATGGGTTGTGTGCCTTAATAACCAATAGTTATTAATGTACAGTAATGTTTGAAGATATGAAATTAAAATTTGAAATGATATTGGGGCTGCCCGACTGCCATTTCAGAAAGAAAGGGAGAGAGGAGTAGAAAGAGGGAAGAAAGTAGGTAGGAAAGAGTTGAGAAGGAGGAGGGGAATAAGAAGGTTAGATAGGGTGGAAGAAGGGAGGAGTGGAGAAGGAGGAGAGGAAGTAATAAAGTGAAGGAGATGAAGGATGGGAAAGTAGTAGAGGGTAGAGGGAGGTTGTGAAGCAAGGAAGTGGCAGTCGGGCAGGCCCGAATCAGCAATAAATAAAAATTAATGATTAATGATGGATAAAAGTTTGTACATAAATATAACGTTGGAAAATGGAAATAAAAAAAATTTTTTATAAAAAAAAAATGGGTTGTGTGCCAATCTCGCTAGAAATATTCCAGTCCTGTTTCAGCTACTCCAGAAACATTTCCAACCTTGAAACAACTTTGTTTTCTGAGCAGCATTGCAGAGACGGCCTTTGACTTAGGACCGCAACGTATGTATGTCACGAAGTGAGACATTCGTTAAGTGAGTTTTGCCCCGTTTTACGACTTTTCTTGCCACGGTTGTCGAGTGAATCGATGCCGTTGTTGTTAAGTGAAACTGGTTTCTCCGTTGACTTTGCTTGGCAGATGGTCACAAAAGGGGGATCACGTGACCCTCTGAGACACTGCAACCGTCTCTGGACCGGGATGTCCTGTGCACGGTCACTCACGCCCTCGTGACGTCTCGCCTGGATTACTGCAATGCTCTCTACATGGGGCTCCCCTTGAAGGGCATCCGGAGGCTGCAGTTAGTCCAGAATGCGGCTGCGTGGGTGATAGATGGAGCCCCTCGTGGCTCCCGTATAACACCCATCCTGCGCAGACTGCACTGGCTACCTGTGGCCTTCCGGGTGCGTTTCAAGGTTTTGGTGACCACCTTTAAAGCGCTCCATGGCATAGGGCCGGGTTATCTACGGGACCGCCTTCTGCTACCGAATACCTCTCACCGACCCGTGCGCTCTCACAGAGAGGGTCTCCTCAGGGTGCCGTCAGCGAGGCAATGTCGTCTGGCGGCGCCCAGGGGAAGGGCCTTCTCTGTGGGGGCTCCCACCCTTTGGAACGAACTACCCCCCGGACTCCGTCAGCTTCCGGACCTTCGGACCTTCCGCCGCGGGCTTAAAACATATTTATTTAATTGTGCAGGACTGAGCTAGATTTTAAATTTATGGGTTTTAATTAGGTTTTATCTGTATATTTTAATTAACGGGCTTTAAAATAAGTTTTTTAAATTGTTTTTATTCTGTATTTATGTGTTTTTAAGTGCCTGTGAACCGCCCTGAGTCCTTCGGGAGATAGGGCGGTATATAAATATGATTAATAAATAAATAAATAAAATAAATAAATAAATATGAACCAGTTGCCGGTTCCGAAGTTTGTCCATGTGACATGGAGATGCTGCAACGGTCATTAGTGTGAAAAATGGTCATAAGTCACTTTTTTCAGTGCTGTTGTAATTTTGAACAGTCACCAAATGAACTGTTGTGAATGGTGCGGTGGCCTAGAGGTGGAGCTCTCGCCTCACAATCAGAAGGCTTTGAGTTCGATCCTAGGTAGAGGCAGATATTTCTCTCTCTGAGCAGGGTGAATATAACTCCGCATTGGTGCACGGAAAGGCATCCGGCCAGTAAACATTCAGCTCCATTCGATTGCCCAGACTCCACCCTGCAAGGGATTATGGGGTCGTTAAAAGATGATGATGACTACATGAACGGTTGTAAATCGAGGATTAGCTGTACTAAAATGGCCAGAAGTTTATAATGATTTCAGTATAGCGCTTTCAAACACAAAAGCCATTTAATATAGTGTAATATATGAATGGCTTTGAAGAAAAAAGAGATGCCCCCTGGGAAACAATCAGAGAAATGATGCAGGAGCCTGCAATGGCTTAACGGTCAGAGAAAGAAACCTAAAAAGGTTAAAATTGGAGCTAGGAAGGTTTTTTTTTCTTTGTTTATTTGTTTTCAGACTTGCAAGATTCTGTTATTCTATCCTTACAATAAAGTAGAATTACTTCATCTCATCATGTTTCCTGTCTGGTTTACTTCAGAGGGCTGACATGACTTTTGAAAAGTTTGATGTTCCTGTGTTGCGAATCTCAGAGAGAGAGAAAACAAACATACAATGAAAAGTTCCCCATCATCTCTACGTTTTCCAGAATTCTCTCTCTCTCTCCCTCTCCCTTCCTCCCTTCCTCCCTCCCTCCCTCCTTGTCCCTCCCTCCCTCCCTCTCCCTCTCCCTCTCCTTCCTTCCCTCCCTCTCTCTCCCCCTCCCGCCCTCTCTCTCCCTCTCTCCCTTTCCCCCTCCCATTCTCCCTGTCCCTCTCCCTCCCTCCCTCTCCCTCTCTCCTTCTCCTTCCTCCCTCCTCTCCCTCCTCTCCTCTCTCCTCCTCTCTCACCCTCTCCATCTCCTCTCCTCTCCCTCCCTCCTCTCCTCTCTCCCCCTCCCTTTCTCCCTCTTTTTCCTTCCCTCCCTCTCTCACCCTCTCCATCTCCTCTCCCTCTCTTCCTCTCTCTCCTCCTCCCTCCCTCCCTCTCTCCTTCTCTCAATTTTTAAAATGAATATTGCATGCCAATTTTATTTAGCAAATTAAATGGCAACTGGGAGGGCAACAAAGCAGAATGGGTTTTGTCTGCCTAGCAGTAATTTTATTGTGGTTGAATATGACATTGGGAAACTCTGATTGAGTGTGATCCCTTCTTTCAGCTCCGTAGCTTAAATTGCAACCTATGACCATCATTTGTGTTGTAAATGTTTTACCTTTGATGAAGGTATTTTTTTTCTTTCTTTTTCTTTTTCTTTTCATTTATGTACACTGAGAGCATATGCACCAAAACAAATTCCTTGTGTGTCCAATCACACTTGGCCAATAAATTCTATTCTATTCTATTCTATTCTATTCTATTCTATTCTATTCTATTCTATTCTATTCTATTCTATTCTTCTCAGACCTTTTCTGATACCGTCCCTCCCTTTTTTCCTCTCAATCTCTACATATGAGTCCTCTATCAGGTCTTGTTAACTCTCCAATGTCCCCAAGAAAGCAGTGGTTCTTGAAACTGCAGTGGTTCCAAAAGGGGCTTTTATTGGAAGGTTAGTGATAACAAGAGGTCTAGGCAAGAACTGAAGCTTCTCACTTCAAACCAGCTATTTAAAGCAATGCTAACCAAACCCCTCCCACACTGCAGCACTGCAGGGAAACAGAAACTTCATATACAGATCATTCTATTCCTCCCCTTTCCTCCCACCAAAATGCCAGCGTCCCTGTAGAAATATCTAGGACCTGACATCAGGCGTGAAATCTACTTACCTTCCCTACCGATTCAGAAGTGTACACGCTGTGCACGCTCATCACATGAGTGCACGGACCCTCTGCGCATGCATAAACCTTTCTGTGCATGCACAGAGGGTAAAAAACAGGTTACTTCCTGGTTAAAACAAGGAAGTAACAAATGACCAGGCGGGTGGGCAAAGCCTTGCATTGCCATCGCTACCGGTTCGGCCGAACCGGTCCAAACCAGTAGCATTTCACTCCTGCCTGACATCCTCCCTCTTACCAGCAACGTATACAAGAAATATAATAATAATAATAATAATAATAATAATAATAATAATAATAATAATAATAATAATAATAATAATAATAATAATAATAATAATAATAATAATAGATACATCACACAGTCCTAAACGCTTGGGAAGTGTTCGACTAGTGATCTGTGATACGAAATCCAGCTCAGTTATCTCGTTTGCTGTGTATACTGTCATTTTGTGTAAATTATTATTATTATTATTTATTAAATTTTTATACCGCCCTTCTCCCGAAGGACTCAGGGCGGTGTACAGCCAGAGATAAAAAGTTAATATACATACAATTTAAAACCAAAATTTAAAACTAAGCAAATTGCAAAAGGCCAATATTAAAATTTTAAAAAGTTAAAAACCCTAAGGCAATAAAAACCCAATTTAAAATTAATAACAATATTATGCCAGTCCCGCTTGGATAAATAGATGTGTTTTCAGCTCACGGCGAAAGGTCCGAAGATCAGGTACTTGGCGTAAGCCAGGGGGAAGTTCATTCCAGAGCGTCGGGGCTCCAACAGAGAAGGCCCTACTCCTGGGGGCCACCAGCCGACATTGTTTGGCGGACGGCACCCTGAGAAGACCCTCTCTATGAGAGCGTACGGGTTGGTGGGAGGCAAAAGGTAACAGCAGGCGGTCTCGTAAGTACCCGGGTCCCAAGCCATGGAGCGCTTTAAAGGTGGTAACCAAAATCTTGAAGCGCACCCGAAAGACCACAGGAAGCCAGTGCAAACTGCGTAGTAGCGGTGTTACATGGGAGCCACGAGTGGCTCCCATTACTACTCGCGCAGCCGCATTCTGGACTAACTGCAGCCTCCGGGTGCACCTCAATGGCAGCCCCATGTAGAGAGCTAAACTCATCATCATCTTCATCATCATCATCATCATCTCTTCCCAATCACGGTGGTATTCACTTACCTTCGCTGTTGGTCCGCAAATGTGAGTGTGCGTGTGTGCCTTCCGCACTTGCGCAGACAGCCTTCTGTGCATGCGCATAGCATCAAAAATGGGATGTGATGACATCTGGGTGGGCGGGCGGAGCCTCTCACAGCCGCTGCTACCGGTTCACCTGAACCGGATAGAACCAGCTAAATACCACTACTGTTCCCCATGTCTCTTGTAAAGAAGCCTGGAGAATTTGGAACCGGGCCGTTTTTTTCAATCCTATGTAAACAAACGCATCATAGAAAGCGAGGAACTCCAAACTCCATCCTCGACAGCAAGAAGTTGCAAACGCTTCCTTCCTGGCCTGTCCTTCTAAATCTAGCAGAAACTTTTCCAACAGCGAAGGTCTCCAACCTTTCCTTCTCCCCGAAGCCGAACCTTATTAAATTCAATTCACTTTGGCCTTTCCTAGCTGCCAGGGAAGAGTTAGATGGGGAGGTTTCCTCGCCCCTCTTCTTTTAAAACTTCAGGCTACCGAAGGTTAACAGGGCACTGAAAAAATAAATAAATAAAAACATACATAAATAAGAGAAGCAGAGAATGGCCGTAGCTAAAACAACACAACATGGAGACTATCGAAGACGCTGGGGGGAATGCGGGGGAAGGAAAGAACATGTAAATATAGCCGCTTCTTGGATAAACCGATGTGTGCATCGCTTGGGGAAGGGTCAAATCAGCTCAAACTCATAGCCCGATGAGGGCTGGTTTTATCAGGGCCCTGCCTCTCGTTATTACTCTCGATACCGACCGTCTTGTGACCAAGAAAAGATAGGCCTGTCGTGTCCTATATATTTTGCTGGCCTCAGCCTGTGTCTGCAGGTGTTTCTCTGTAATGAATCTCTCTGGGGAAGCTTTGCCTTCACAGTCAAAGCTGGCTGAAGTGAAAGTGATTTGATTTGGATCCTATTACCAGCACTTTACCTCTTCTATTTCCGTGATGATAGCAGATTGGAGTCGATTATGGTACCGTGAGGGAAGTTAATGCATTGTCGAGAAACATTGGAAGAAGTGGCGGAGGAGAGAGAGAGAGAGAGAAAGGGGGGGGGCAGGAAACGTAAATAAAACTTAGAAATGGAAGGAAGGCTCATGAGGAAATGCTGTGGAAGGACGGTATTCCTTTTGTGCTGGTGTGGGTGTCTTGTTGTTCTTTTCCCCCCCTGTTTTTTTATTTATTTATTATTTATTATTAGTGTGTGTGTGTTTGGAATGGTTTCTTGGTTTCTCCATGTAGATTACTCAATGCTCATCTGGCCTTTGTTTGTTTGTTTGCCCAAACGGAGGGACTACAGGGAGTAAGCTGGCATTCGTTATCCGGCTTGGGATCCTGGTGAGATGAGAAATTTGGCCTGCCTCATTAGTCGACAAAATAAAAGCAAGATGCAAGTTACCGTGAAAAGCTGAGTTGGTTTGAGAGGGACTTTTGGTCACGACGGTGGGAGAAAAAGACACATGTCTTCATGCATTTGGCTTCTATTCAAACAAAGCATTTTATTTTTCTAGAAGGTGGGAATAGGGGGAAAAAAACCCCATTTACTTCCAGTTAGAAGCAAAGACCAGGAAAAAAATTTTTTTGCTTTCCTTCTGGGTTTTTGAGGTAGTTGAAGAGAAAATGAATTTAGCTCACCTATATATTGAGTGATGCATTTGTTAATATACAGACCTGTATACTGCAGGAGTCAAAAAGAGGGCTGTGAAAATACTTACAGACCCCTCGCATCCTGGACATAAACTGTTTCAACTCCTACCCTCAACACGATGTTATAGAGCACTGCACACTAGAGTAACTAAACACAAGAACAGTTTCTTCCCAAACACCATCACTCTGCTAAACAAATAATTCCCTCAACACTGTCAAACTATTGACTAAATCTGCACTACTATTAATCTTCTCATCATTCCCATCACCCATCTCCTTCCACTTATGATTGTATGTGTAACTTTGTTGCTTGTATCCTTACGATTTATATTGATATTGTTTCCTGATTGCTAATTTGTACCCTATGACTATCATTAAGTGTTGTACCTTATGATTCTTGATGAATGTACCTTTTCTTTTATGTACACTGAGAGCATTTGCACCAAGACAAATTCCTTGTGTGTCCAATCACACTTGGCCAATAAAAAGTTCTTTTCTATTCTAGTCTAGAGTTGGACATGACTTTCCAGCTTTCCAAATGAAATATTCACCAACTGACCCCCAAACAGCAGTAAACATGCTTGTGCCATAGAGAAAAGTAAATACTATACAAAATGAAGCAGATTTACTATGGTCAGGGTCAAGAATGGCCATGATAGATCTTCTGTGTCTAGTAGACCTGTTGTAAATTCCAATTGAAATGTTCAGACAACTGTAAAAAAGAACAAAACAGAACTTATTTTTCCTGTTGGATTTACACTTCCAAACTGTCAGTTCTTGTCTCAGAATAGTTATCTGGAGATGTTTAGAGCCACTGAGGTCTATGCCCTTGGAAGTGTTACAAATTAGAAATAGGTGAACTGTTTCTGCATGCCGGTAATCAACATGGCAGATATGACACATAGCTCTTGGTAGACTAACCTAACCCTCTAATTTGTCTAATTCTTTTTATGCTTTCCAAATTCATATCAATTTCCATTTTATCTGGTCTTCCTTAGATGGCGAGGGGGTGGTGTTAACGAAAGTTGTGAAAACATTCTATTCTTTTGAACAAGTCCTTTTGTCCTTCTGCAAAATTCCAAGTGATGTTTCCATCCGAGCAATAAAACATGGTGAGTTTTGCTTTCGTCAAAAATCAAAATGTCAAGGTGCTTTTTTTCTTTTTTAAATGGAATAAAATCTCTGAGATGTATACAACCAACTGAGGAAAATCTGCTGTCCTATGGACCTTTCGTCTGTTTGTTTGTTTCTTTCCCTGGAATTTTATCTCAATATGTCCCACTATTGAAATGCTCAAACTCTCCTTCCAATTGATGGCACTTTCAGTCAATATATTCAAGACAGTTCTCACTTTCACAGGAATTAATATAATCTAAATTAGTGTAATATTTTGAATGGGGAGGATGGGAATTATAATTTTCACAACAGTTTGGGAGGCCATCTACATAACTTTTCATAGCGTTATGGGTTACTGTCAAAATCTGTAGCTCCTCTGAATTTACCCTAGACAAAAGAAGCATTAGTCTTCTTCTTTTTCTGCCTCATTAGAATAGAATAGAATAGAATAGAATAGAATGGAATGGAATGGAATGGAATGGAATGGAATGGAATAGAATGGAATAGAATAGAATAGAATAGAATAATAGGGTAGAATATGGAATGGAATGGAATGGAATAGAATAGAATAGAATAGAATAGAATAGAATAGAATAGAATAGAATAGAATAGAATAGAATAGGAATTTTTTTATAGGCCAAGTGTGATTGGACACACAAGGAATTTGTCTTGGTGCATACGCTCTCAGTGTACATAAAAGAAAAGATACCTTCATCAAGGTACAACATTTACAACACTTAATGATAGTCATAGGGTACAAATAAGCAATCAGGAAAAATTATCAATATAAATCGTAAGGATACAAGCAACAAAGTTACAGTCGTACAGTCATAAGTGGAAGGAGATGGGTGATGGGAATGATGAGAAGATTAATAGTAGTACAGATTTAGTCAATAGTTTGACAGTGTTGAGGGAATTATTTGTTTAGCAGAGTGATGGCATATAACATCATTTTGAAGGTAGGAGTTGAAACAGTTTATGTCCTGGATGTGAGGGATCTGCAAATATTTTCACGGCCCTCTTCTTGATTCGTGCAGTATACAGGTCCTCAATGGAAGGCAGGTTGGTAGCCATTGTTTTTTTCTGCAGTTCTAATGATCCTCTGAAGTTTGTGTCTGTCTTGTTGGGTTGTAGAGCCAAACCAGATAGTTATGGAGGTGCAGATGACAGACTCAATCTCCATTTCTTAGGCAAAGGTCCAAAGACACTTCCACTTCCATGTGGCCAGCATGACTATATGCCAAGACGCACAGAACATAGTTATCTTCCCACCAAAATGGTTCCTATTTATCTACTTGCATTTGCATGCTTTTGTTTTTTTTTTTCAAAAAAAGGTTTTTATTGGTCAAAAAAAAAGTTTATACAAATACATATCAGGTATGGTAAATTTTCATTTTTCTTATACGTGATAAGAATTTTACTCAAAATTTTAAACACATACAACAGCCATATGGCAAGCAGGTATCTGGAGTAGCTAAGTTTACCAATCTTACATACGCAATAAAGAAGGGTCAAGAATAATCAGAATATCATACGAAGAGAATAAGTAGAACCAACACAATACCAAATATCTTTGTCACCTCCTATTGTTGGATCCCACAACTCGGGGTTCAGCCTGCCCCAACCCCAGGGCCGCAACAGCGCCAGCCGCCTCCGCCCCATGGTCTATAACCTCCCCTTCTTCAATTCCTGGGTCATCTGATTCCAGGAGGGCTTTGTGTTCCTCCACGTAGGCCGTAGCCTCCGCAATTGTACTAATTTTTTCGTAATGCCCTCCCGGAAAATCATCAATCCCTCTGGCATCAGCCATCTGAAGCCTACTCCCTTCTGGTACAATTTGCTTGACAAAAAGTAATATTTCTTTCTCATTTCACGTACCTGTCTGGGAATCTGCCTCAGAATGGCTATCTCCCTGCCCCTATAAGTCAGTGCCCCACTCCTATGTTTTCTAAGAATTTCATCTCGTCTCTCTTTTCACAAATTTGACATGAACCTCTCTAGGAACTGCATGCGTGCATATTGTGAATTAACTCTATAAACTCGATCCACATCCCAATTCATAAAATCAACACCTCTCCCAAGAAATTCTCCCAACAGTTTAGTCACAACATCTCTCAAATCTTCTTGGTCCACTTCTTCCAAATTTTGAAACCTAAGGAAATAAGACATTTTATCCATCTGTAATCCAAGCACAGCATTGCTTGTCGTCTCCCTCTTTTCTGCACTGCCCGCATCTCACCCTCCAAACCTTCCACTTTCTGCTTATTTTCTGCTGAGACTTGTTGAGTATCCTTTAAGTCCTTTTGGATAGTCACAATTTCCGCTCTTATTTCATCCAGTTTCTTGTCCATATTAGATAACTTTTCCAAAATTCTCTCCATTTCTCCAGCAGTTGGTCTCTGACCTTTTGCCATTTAAAAAAAAATTTTTAAAGTCCTCAGGCAAGCACAGTATCCTTATAATTTCCTCCGGATCCACCAGGGGGCACTCACAGGAGCAACGAGTCCAGAGTACAGTTAGTCAACCAGGAAACCGAAGGGAAGTGATGTCATCAAGATTCTCATAGTGAAGGCGGAAGCTGGACGCCACCATTGTTCCCCAGAGGGAGGGGGGGCCTCAAACCCTCCCTCCTAAATTTCTCCATCACCTACATTTGCATGCTTTTGAACTACTAGATGGGCAGGAGCTAGACCAAGGACAGGAGCTCACCCTATTGCATAGCACTCAGGTCTCGAACCCAGCTCTCAGCTTTCCAGCTGACAAGCTCAGTGTCCTTAACCAATAAGCCATGATACCCCTATGGCCATACTTACAATATAGCCTTCCATTAAGTATATGTGAAACTTTGTTTCAACTAAGAGATCTCTTTGAAACAGAACAATTAATCATTGGAACGATTTGCCTCCAGAAGTTGTGGGTGCTCCGACACTGGAGTCCCAAAGGTGTTTTTTTATAACTGGACTTTCTTGTTTTTCTTTGTTTCTCATCCAAGAATCCTCTTCAGAGCTGAAGAAGCTTCCTGGATGAGAAGTGAAATGTTTTCAAAAAAAAAACAGAGCTGAAGAAGCTTCTTGGTTGAGAAACAAAACATCTTCAAAGAAAAACCAGACGGTCCCGTTGCCTCTTGAAAAAACACCTTTTGGACAACTATGACCTGGACGACTGAGAATCTCCATAGTCATCCAACATTGGAGGATTTAAGAAGTTGGACAACAATTTGTCTGAAATGGTATAAAGTCTCCTATCATGGGCAGGGTGTTGGACTAGAAGATCTCCAAGGTCCCTTCTAACTCTGTTATTCTGTTAAACATGACTCCATGGAGAAGGAGACAGGGGACAACTGGGCAAATGTGGATTATGATATAACACTAGCAATAGCACTTAGATGTACTATATATACTGCTTCACAGTGCTTTACAGCCCTCTCTAAGCGGTTTACAAAGTCAGCCAACAATCTGGATCCTCATTTTACTGACCTTAGAGGGATGGAAGGCTGAGTCAACCTTGAGCCTGTAAGGATCAAACTACTGGCAGTCAGCAGAGTTAGCCTGCAGTACTGCATTCTAACCACTATGCCATCAGGTGAATGGGATGGGATGGGATGGGATGGGATGGATGGACTGGACTAGACTAGACTAGACTAGAAATAGAAATAGAAATAGAAATAGAAATAGAAATAGAAATAGAAATAGAAATAGAAATAGAAATAGAAATAGAAATAGAAATAGAACAGGGCCTCTGGTGGCTCAGACTGGTAAGACAGTCTGTTATTAACAGCAGCTACTTGCAATTACTGCAGGTTCAAGTCCCACCAGGCCCAAGGTTGACTCAGCCTTCCTTCCTTTATAAGGTAGATAAAATGAGGACCCAGATTGTTGGGGGCAATAAGTTGACTTTGTATATAATATACAAATGGATGAAGACTATTGCTTGACATAGTGTAAGGCACCCTGAGTCTTCGGAGAAGGGCGGGATATAAATGCAAATAAAAAAAAATAGCACTTACATACCACTTCACAGCGCTTCCACAGCCCTCTCTAAGCAGTTTACAGAGTCAGCCGGTTGCCCCCAACAATCTGGCTCCTCATTTTACCAACTTTGGAAGGATGGAAGGCCAAGTCAACCTTGAGCCACCGAGAATCGAACTGCTCAACTACTGGCAAACAAGCAGTCTGCAGAAGTAGCCTGCAGTACTGCATTCTAATCACTACACCACCATGTCTCATATAAATAGAATGACTTGTACCCTTGCATCAAGTACGGGAACACAGTGTGTAAATGTGGGATTTGTATGCCTGCCATCATGTTGGCATCCTTGGAGCTTGCTGTGGATGCTGCTGTCTTGCATAAAAACTATGGAGATAAGCTATAGACACACACCTCGCTTCAAAGCAGCAGCACAACATGGAAGCTGTGCTTTACCTTCAGCAGATGAGCAATTGTCATAACATTCCCTTCTGAGAAGCAGAGCTTGTTATTAGCACAGAGGGTTGGCAACACATAATAATGAAGTGGAAACAGATGAAATCCACAAGCTGACTTAACTTCACAACTGCCTCTTTAAGGACCAGTGTCTGGGTGCAATTAAAAACAGCAACAATGGCACCACTGGAGTAGATACAAACAGCCAGTCAACTCCTGAAGTTTCAAGCACAAAAAAAACGACGACGACAATGGAAAAAACAATCCAAATCCAACTTCAATCCAAAACTACATAAACTTTAAAAAAAAAGAAGAAGGAGGAGGGAGTGTGACAAACGAAAAAGACAATTAATGCAAGTTTAAAGAAGGCAAAACCTTATTATTAGGGATATGTTTAGCCAGCATCATCAGACAGTGAAGTCCTTGACATAACTTGGTCAGCAGATCTAGGCCAGGGGTGTCAAACGCAAGGCTTAAATCTGGCTTACGGGGCCAGCCTGGAAATATCAAAGAACCAGCCTGTGGGGCCTCTGCCGGCCAATACAAACTGGGGAGGGGGCACGTGCACCCACCCCATGGCCCGTTTTTGGCTTCCCCAGCCTCCTGCAGCAGCATTCTGCCGGCCAAAAGTGGGTCGTGCGGTGGCCTCACAGGTGCGCTGTTTTGGCCGGCAGGGTGCTGCAGGAGGCTAGCAGTTCAAAAGCAGGTAAAAAATGCAAATAGAAAAATAGGGACCACCTTTGGTGGGAAGGGAACAGCGTTCCGTGTGCCTTTGGCATTGAGTCATGCCGGCCACATGACCATGGAGACGTCTTCAGACAGCGCTGGCTCTTCGGCTTTGAAACGGAGATGAGCACTGCCTATTAGAGTCGGAAACGACTAGCACATATGTGCGAGGGGAACCTTTACCTTTACCTTTAAACTGCTGCTTCTATACAAAGTACAGGAAGTAGAGAACGTTGCCTTCGAAACATAAAACAAAGCACCGAGATGAAGGTTTGCACACTTAACTTTCACGCTCACTTTCAGAGGGAGAACGACCCCAGACAATCTGGAATACTTTCCCTCTGACTAGAGCTCTGCAAGCTATTTCCCCGTAGATATTATGCTCATAAATGTATGCATTGTTCAGGGAGAAATATCCCTTTTTCTTTGATGATCAAAGAACTTCATGGTAGAATTCAGAGAAGAATAAAAACTGAAGGATTATTGTTCTGTTCTCCTTTGCCTTTTCCTCCGACAGACGAGGTCAATTCACATTAAAATATGAAGGTTTTAATAGTGCAGCTTTCCAAATGACAAGCAATTACCGTATGTAGTACCAGCCAACTGCCATCTATGCAGCATTAGGAGATTCCAGATCAGATACGAGGATCAGCTCCTCCGCATCTCATTTCAAAAACAAACTGCTGCCTGGAACTTCTTGTGACCCAGATCACACTCCAAGCCAGTTTCTGACGAGCGCTTCCATCATGTGATCTATATATCTTTCTACTTTGATTGATGACTGTCCTCCGCTAGTAAATTCAGGAGTGTAGAAACTGTTTTCTAGCAATGCGAGTTCCAGCTGCTGCTTCGCCCTTTCCTTCTAATAATAATAATGAAAAAAGTTCTATGCTGACATGAAAGAAGAAAGAGAGAGAGAAAAAAGAAAACGATAAAGAAAATTGGGTTGTCAAACTGCTAGAAGCAGGAAAAAGCTGCCCAGTAGTTATTAAGGAATAAGAATGCCTGACAGGGCTCTGCAACTGTAATCCATGCTATTAATTTGCCGTAGATACTTAATTCCTTCCATCATGGTCCCTGCTCTCATACTGCGAGTATGGGTAGAATAGAGTAGAATAACAGAGTTGGAAGGGACCTTAGAGGTCTTCTAGTCCAACCTCCTGCTCAGACAGGAAACCCTATACTATTTCAGACAAATGGTTATCCAATCTCTTTTTAAAAACTTCCAGTGTTGGAGCATTTACAACTTTTGGAGGCAAGTTGTTCCACTTATTGATTGTTCTGTCAGGAAATTTCTCCTTAATTCCAGGTTGCTTCTCTCCTTGATTAGTTTTCACCCATTGCTTCTTGTCCTGCCCTCAGGTGCTTTGGAGAATAGCTTGACTCCTTCTTCTTTGGGGCAGCCCCTGAGATATTGGAACACTGCTATCACGTCTCCCCTAGTCCTTCTTTTCATTAAACTAGACAAACCCAATTCCTGCAACTCTTCTTTATATGTTTTAGACTCCAGTCCCCTAATCATCTTTGTTGCTCTTCTCTGAACTCTTTCCAGAGTCTCATCATCTTTTTTACATCGTGGCGACCAAAACTGAATGCAATATTCCAAGTGGGGCCTTACCAAGGCATTATAAAATGGTATTAACACTTCACATGATCTTGATTCTTTCCCTCTGTTTATGCAGTGGCTTGCACCAGTGGTCACTGGTGTTTTTCTAACCAGCAAGGAAACCAGAAAAATGATGTTCTATGGGGAGAACTGCAAAATTAACATTGGCCAGCATTAGTACCGCTTAGTAAGGCCACACCTGGAATACGGCATCCAGTTTTGGTCACCACATTACAAAATAAGATGTTGAGACTTTGGGAGAAAGTGGAGAGAAGAGCAACTAAAATGATTAAAAGCCTGGAGACTAAAATATACGAAGGACGGTTGCAGGATTTGGGTTTTTGCTAGTCTAGTGAAAAGAAGGGCTAGGGGGTGACGTGGTAGCAGTACTCCAGTATTTGAGGGGCTGCCATGAAGAAGAGTGGGGAGGGGGGGTCAACTTATTTTCCAAAGCACCAGAAGGTAAGAGAAGAAACAATGGATGGAAACTAATCAAGGAGAAAAGCAACCTCCTTGATTTAAGGAGAAACTTCCTAACAGTGAGGAGGACAATTAACCAGTGGAACGGCTTGCCTTCAGAAGTTGATCAATCACTGCTGGAAGTTTTTAAGAAGAGACTGGACAGCCACTTGTCAGGAATGGTCTAGGGCAGGGGTCTGCAAACTTGGCTCTTTTAAGACTTGTGGAGTGGCTGAGGACCTCTGGGAGTTGAAGTCCACAAGTCTTAAAAGAGCCAAGTTTGCAGACCCCTGGGTTAGGGCCATGATGGCGAACCTGTGGCATGGGTAGCCATATCTGTGGGCATGCCGGCTCAACTCCCTTGCGCATGCGCTCGCCAGCCAACTGATATTCGGGCCTTCTGGGCCTACTAGAAGTAAAGAAACAGGCTGTTTCCTGCCTCCGGAGGGCCTGTGGTGGGTGGGGAAGGCCCGTTTTTCTTTCTCACCTGGCTCCAGAACCTCCCTATGCATCTGGGGAGAGTTTCCCAAGTCTCTCTAGGAGTCTCTGGAGGCTCTGGAGGCTGGGGACAGCAAAAAAAGTCACTTCCTGTCTAACCGGAAGTTGGGAAATGGGCTGTTTTGGGCCTCCAGAGGGCCTGGGGAAGGCTGTTTTCACCCTCCCCAGATGCATAGGGAGGATCTGGAGCCAGGTGAGAAAGAAAAACGGGCCTACCAGGCCATCAAGTGCCAGGAGCAGGGTGGGGGGTGGGGAGAGGGGTTGCATGCGCATGCGCAAGGCAGGGCACATAGAATTATGGGTGTAGGCACACACGCGTGTAAACCTTTCCCCCTCCCATCCTGGCACGCGATGGCAAAAAGGTTTGCCATCACTAGTATAGGGTCTCCTGCTTGAGGAAGGGGTTGGACTAGAAGATCAAGGTCCTTTTTGATTCTACTCTGATTGAATGTTAGAGGAACATAACCTGTTTTCAGTGGGATGAAGTTTTGTTTTGGTGGGACTGCTAAACCCATTCTAAAACTATGCCAATTTTTTAAAGAAGCTGTAGGAAGTTAGCACCCACCCCTCTCCTAGAAGAATGAAATATCTTAGAAAACATTAAAAAGGACAGAATATGGATGAGAAATGGAGAAACATGTTTTAAGGACAAAGCAGCTCCCTGCAGCTTCCTGACTCCCCCCACCTTTGTCAATGGGACCATCATCTGCAACACAATCGGACCCATCTAGCAACAGAAACTCACCACATGGTACCTGGGAAGATTACATCAGCCAGCAAGGCTAGCTAAGACCTCCACCCCCTGGGGGTCCGACAACCAATCACGATACTCTTCCTGTGCCCCGGGAAGTTCAAAGCTCAGAGAAAGCATAAAACCAAGGCACGCTCAGTATCTCGTCCCTTTTCTGTTCAGGAACTCAAACCATGTGATCCTGTCCACCATTAAACCATCTTTCCAAGCAGTCTCCATGTTTCCAGTGTTTTTCTCCCCACTTGGAACTGAACCCAGATGGACGTTTCTTCCAACAAAGCTTTCTTCTGTTTTTCTATTTTAGTCTCAGAATGCTGGAAAATTCCTCAAGAATGCTGGAAGAGGTGGAAGAAGTTGTTGGGAGGGGTTTTTTTTTTGCAGTGGATCTGTCCATCCCTTCGGTATTTTTAAGTGTGTTGTCATTCTGATGCACGAAAGAACATCATGTTTTCAGGCCAGGGAAATTGCATCGAAGGTCTATTTTTGTTTCCATGAAATATCAATCTCTCATTTATCTAACTGAAGAATGGGTTAGTGGAAAGGGGAACGCAAAAATGCACAGCCCCGCTATTGGTTCCAGATATGAGCTTCATAATTCTTCAACTTTTCTTTCCAAAGCAATTCCTTGCAGGAATTTCTTGGTTCTCTCCTTAATGTGGTTTTTGGTTATGAAAATTGATCTGTGATAAAGGTCCAGGAGTGACTGATGCCAACAGGAAGTTAAAAGTTCCCTTACAGCGAGGAGAAACACTGTCATGTTTACAAAATGTAATATATTGAGCCATCGGGATCATTCCTGCTTTATAAATTGTTCCCACATGTCATACTTTATATATACTCCATACTCATACTGTCAGCTTTGGAAGCCATGTTAGGCCGGAAGCTTCCATGCTGCCACTTTCTCCTGTGTGGGAAAGTAGGAGGGGGGATTTAGTAGAGGGGTTGTCTTTAGACATAATAGCATTCTTCCTGTTGGTCAAGGTCAGGCCCATCCTGCATCTGGAGGAGGAGTGGTCGGAGTGCTATCTCGAGATGGGATGGTTAGCGATTGAATAGAATAGAATAGAATTTTTATTGGCCAAGTGTGATTGGACACACAAGGAATTTGTCTTGGTGCATATGCTCTCAGTGTACTTATGTACGTTCATCAAGGTACAACATTTACAACACAATTGATGGTCAATATATCAATATAAATCATAAGGATTGCCAGCATCAAAGTTACAGTCATACAGTCATAAGTGGAAAGAGATTGGTGATGGGAACTATGAGAAGATTAATAGTAGTGCAGATTTAGTAAATAGTTTGACAGTGTTAATGGAATTATTTGTTTAGTAGAGTGATGGCCTTTGGGAAAAAACTGTTCTTGTGTCTAGTTGTTCTGTTGTGCAGTGCTCTGTAGCGTTGTTTTGAGGTTAGGAGTTGAAACAGTTTATGTCCTGAATGTGAGGGATCTGTAAATATTTTCACGGCCCTCTTCTTGATTCGTGCAGTATACAGGTCCTCAATGGAAAGCAGGTTGGTAGCAATTATTTTTTCTGCAGTTCTAATGATCCTCTGAAGTCTATGTCTGTCTTGTTGGGTTGCAGAACCGAACCAGACAGTTATAGAGGTGCAAATGACAGACTCAATAATTCCTCTGTAGAACTGAATCAGCAGCTCCTTGGGCAGTTTGAGCTTACTGAGTTGGCGCAGAAAGAAAATTCTTTGTTGTCCTTTTTTGATGATGTGATTTTTTTTTTTGAGCATGTGATCGACTGAAGAGTGAGGGGATGGTTTGGGGGGTTTTGATTTTACTGAAGGAAAACCCGGACCTTTCAGATTCAGGTTTTCCCAGATGTGCCAGTTTACCTATCCTAGTAAATGGAACTTTAAAAGACACTTGCTTCAGAGGTTTTACTTGGAGTGGAGGTTTTTCTGGAATGCTGACACATACTTTACAAACACCATACTCTTCCTTTTCTTTGGGGCCTAGTTAGCATTCTCATTACAGGAGAAAAAGTCGGGCAAATTGGCTGACAAGTGGGTAGCGATGGTCATGGTTATGGTGGCACGGAAGGGCTGTACTGAAATCCGGCAGCACAATAGCTTAGCTATTTCCTTGACGTTTTGCAGGTTGGATATAAAAGGTAAAAGTTTCTCTCTCCAGTTGTATCTGACTCTAGGGACAGTGCTCAACTCAGTTTTTTTAGCTGAAGGACTCAGCATTGTCCAAAAATATTACCATGGTCATGTGGCTGTCATGACTATATGCCAAAGCGCATGGAACGCTCTTACCTTCCCACCAAAGTGGTACCTGTTTATCTACTTGCATTTGCATGCTTTCAAACTGCTAGGTGGGCAGGAGCTAAGGCAAGGAACAGGAACTCACCCCATTGCGCGACGCTCAGGTCTCAAACCTGGACTGTCAGCTTTCCTGCTGACAAGCTCAGCATTTTTAGCCAATGAGTCATCGTGTCCCCTGATCAAATCAAATATAGGTACCCTTTAAGGGAGAATTACCAGGGGCTCTTTTAAGATGATCAAGAGATATTCAGCACACAAGTATAATTCTTGTACAGGTTTATGGGATTTTGTGCCCCATTTGATTTCCCTTCATTTAAGCTTATTGTAATTAAATAATTGTTAAACTGGCATTTTTTTAAAAAAATTCTTCCTGGGCAATGGCATCATGAAGATCTCTGAATGGTGACCTATACATTTGTACCTGTACAAAAAACAATGGCTACCAACCTGCCTTCCATTGAGGACTTGTATACTTCATGAGTCAAAAAGAGGCTGTGAAAATATTTATAGACCCTTCACATCCTGGACATAAACTGTTCCAACTCCTACCCTCAAAATGATGCTATAGAGCACTGCACACCAGAACAACTAGATACAAGAACAGTTTTTTCCCAAACGCCATCACTCTGCTAAACAAATAATTCCCTCAACACTGTCAAACTATTTACTAAATCTGCACTACTATTAATCTTCTCATCATTCCCATCACCCATCTCCTCCCACTTACAACTGTAACTTTGTTGCTTGATTCCTTACAATTTATACTGATATTGTTTCCTGATTGCTTATTTGTACCCATGACTATCATTAAGTGTTGTATCTTAGGATTCTTGATGAACTTATGTAGAATAGAATTCTTTATTGGCCAAGTGTGATTGGACAGACATGAATTTGTCTCCAATACATAAACTCTCAGCTCTCATACACTATACTATACTATACTATACTATACTATACTATACTATACTATACTGTACTGTACTGTACTGTACTGTACTATACTATACTATACTATACTATACCATACCATACCATACCATACCATACCATACCATACCATGCCATACCATACCATGCCATACCATACCATGCCATACCATACCCACCCCTACCCTACCCTACCCTACCCAACCCTACCCAACCCTACCCTACCCTACCCTACCCTACCATACTATACTATACTATACTATACTATATTATACTATACTATATTATACTATACCATACCATACCATACCCACCCCTACCCTACCCTACCCTACCTACCTACCCTACCCTACCCTACCATACATACTATACTACACTATACTATACTATACTATATTATACTATACTATATTATACGATACCATACCATACCCACCCCTACCCTACCCTACCCTACCCAACCCTACCCTACCCTACCATACATACTATACTATACTATACTATATTATGACATACTAAAATATACTATATAGATTATATTATACTATATATTATATTATAATAGATATTACATCAAAATTTCCTTGGAGCAATTCTGCATATTTTGAGAAGCAAAGCATTGCCTCCAAGAAAAAGAAACGGATGTGCCTTTGCTTGCTTATCATCACAGAAAGGGTGATAAAGCATTTTTAAAATTAAAAAAAAAAAGAGAGCACACCCCACACTCATGTATATGCAAAGCAAGGGATGAATGTGAAACAAGTGCAAATGAAGGCGATAGGAAATCAAAGCACTGCAAATAAAATGAACCAGAACTAACAGAGCTTTCAGGAATGAAAACAAATGGAATTCGGATGGGGGTAGGGGGTGGGGTGGGGTGGGGATGGGGGAGGTTTCCCACCAAGTTACATCATTGCTTCGTCTCCCTGAAACCTGAACTCGGAGTCCTTGTTCCTACAGACTGTCTCCAACTTGCGTTGATTGGGCCTCAGGGCATACATTTCAGTTCAAACATTGATGAAAATCAGCAGCACAAAGGGCTGTTTTAAATGCACAGAGTCAATCCAGGTATGCCTTTGAATGCTACCCATTGGGGAATTGCAACCAATCAGAGCTTCTTGGAAAAACAGAATCGGTAAAAAGCAAGGTGCAATCTCTCTCTCTCTCTCTCTCTCTCTCTCTCTCTCTCTCTCTCTCTCTCTCTCTCTCTCTCTCTCTCTCTCTCTCTCAGGATCTGTTTAAAGTAAGACTATGCTGCATGCAGCCTTTAAATTCTGTCCTTTTGCCCTGTGGAAGAAAAGCTTCTGTGTTTCTAACCTCTTTGGGGTTCTTGAGAACATCTGTGGAATTTCTTCTGCTAGTATGTTTCAGCAAATTTTTATCTGTTTTTGCATTGTGTTATTAATTCTATCTTTGCTTTAGAGATGCTCTTTGGGATGATTATACAAACGGAATGAATAATAATATCTGAAGGACAGTAATGAAGATGCCCACTGCAGGTGGAGCTGGTACCCCATGAAAACTTACAGAGAACTTGAAGAGACCACATGTACCTACATGAAAGATCAAATGAAGAAGAAAAAAGAAACATGATAAGTAATATATGGACAGTACATTTAAAAAAAATAGCAAGCAAAGCAATCCTAAATTGCATTAAGGGAGGGATACAATCAAGATCAAGGGAGGTACTAATACCACTCTATAAAGCTTTAGTAAGCCCCAGAGTACTGCATCCAGTTTTGGTCACCACACTACAAAAAAGATGTTGAGACTCTAGAAAGAGTGCAGAGAAGAGCAACCAGGGTGATTAGGGGACTGGAGGCTAAAACATACGAAGAACGGTTGCAGGAACTGGGCATGGCTAGTCTAGTGAAGAGAAGGACCGGGGAGACATGATAGCATCTTCCAATATTTGAGGGGCTGCCACAGAAAGGACAGGATCAAACTATTTTCCAAAGCACCTGAAAGCCAGACAAGGAATAATGGATGGAAACTGAACAAGGAGAGATTCAACCTGGAAATAAGGAGAAATTTTCTGATAGTGAGATCAACCAAAGGAACAGAAGTTGCCTCTGGAAGTTGTGGGAGCTTCATCACTTGAGATTTTCAAGAAGAGATTGGATTGCCATCATTCAGAAATGCTGTAGGGTCTACTGCTTAGGGGGTGGGGTGGGTTGGACTAGATGACCTACAAGGTCCCTTCCAACTCTGTTAATCTGTTAATATTATTTTCTGCAAGTAGTACAGATTTTCATTAATCCAAATGGAGAAATACTATTGCAAATTGGTTCTTGAAAAGCTTCCAAATGTGTTGAGTTTTTTTTAAAATATTCAGCATCGTCAGGAAGAGAGGGATATATTTTTTTTTGACAGAAATGGTGTAGGGTCTCCTGCTGAGTGGGAGTGGGGTTGGATTAGATGACCTACAAGGTCCCTTCCAACTCTGTTAATCTGTAATCTGCAATCAGTTAACAACAAGATCTGGCAATGGCTAAGAACAGGAAAATTGAAGAAGGAGAGCAGGAGGGCTACTTCCGGCTGCACAAGAGGGAACCTTAAAAGCGAAGGCATAGAAAAAAGCCAGAATTGAGTAGACAGCGACAGGTAGGAGGTGCCGCCTCTGCAAAGAAGCTGAAGAAACAGTGGACCACCTGGCTAGCTGCTGCAAGAAGATCACACAGACTGACTACAAACAACAGTATGACAAACAATGAGTGCATTGGAAGATCTGCAAGAAATACAATTTGCCTGCAAGTGAGAACTGGTGGGACTACAAAATAAACAAAGCAACATAAAATATACCGGCACATTACAATTCAAACCGAGAAGCGAGCATCTGTCAAACAACACCCCAAACTTAACAATTGTTAATAAGAAAGACAAAAAAAAAAAGCAAAGAAAATCTTGCGGTACCTGGAGACACCAGAATAGAAGAGAAAGGACTGGATAATATCACAAGATACAAAGACCTGCAAATACAAGACCACCATACACCCTGTTGCATTGTATGGCATGGAATACTGGGCAGCAACAACAGGGACATATGCCATGGAAATGCAAATGCTCCATTGGATATCGGGCATCTCCCTTCTTGACCGCATCACAAATGACACCATTTGACAACATTTTGGTGTGGCACCAATTATAGAGAAGATGAGAGAAGGCTGACTCCGCGGGTATGGACATGTTCTGAGAGCAGCATCTTCCACTGTGGCCAAGACTGCCTACCAAGGGTGAAATGTAAAATTTGTTACTACTGGTTCTGTGGGCGTGGCTTGGTGGTGGTGGGGTAATGTAACTGGGTGGGCATGGCCAACTTTTTTTTTTACTTTTAAAAGTATTTTTTCTACATACATAAAAAATACTTTTAAAAGGCTCTGACGATCCCAGCTGAGCTATGCAATCATCAGAGGGTGGCTTTTTTTTTAACTTTTAAATGCATTTTTTCGCCTGAAGAAAAAATGATTTTAAAAGTTAAAAAAAAAAAAGCCTCTGATGATCACACAGCTCAGCTGGGCATGGCGGGGGCAAGGATTTTTGCTACAGGTTCTCCAAACCATCTGCCGCCATCGCTACTGGATCGGGCGATCTGGTCCGAACCGGAAGCATTTCACCTCTGCTGCCTACCAAGTAGAAGTCAATGGCCGGTGCTCTCACAGGCATCCAAAACAGAGATGGCAAGACACCATCAACAAAGATATGCAAGCAGAGGGCCTGCACTCTGATCATGCAGCTGATCATGCAAAGTGGAGTTCAGTGATCCAAAAAGCAGACCCTGCACTTGCAGGAATATGCTAGGAAGAAGAAGAAGATAGAAAGACCTGCAAAGAGAAATAGAATGACGGTGGCAAACGAAAGCAAAGATAATACCAATACTGATAGGCATTTTGGGTATAATCCCAAAACATCCAGAGCACTTCTTGAATACGCATTGATGAAGCCCCTATCAGTCAATTGGAAAAGGCAGCTTTCCTTGGAACAGCTTAAATCCTGTGGCAAACAGCAACATCTGTCTGTCCCAGGTCCTTGGGAAAAACCTGATAGATGGATCAAAATGGCAAATCCAGTCTAAACAGGAATGACTCTCACCCTGGTCATCACTTCTTTACCCTCCTACCATTGGGAAGGAGATATAGAAATATAGCCAGCCGCACAAACAGGCTGAAAAACACTTTTTATCCGTGGGCTGTCAGACTCCTGAATGAGAAATAACATCATAACTACGTAGTATGATGGACTGCAGGGCCGGCACAACATGTAACGTGTTCACACTGATGCAATTGGACTGGGTGTTTTGTTAATATGATTTATTGGGTTAGGGATTTTCTGTCTTCACTGTGAGTTGTATTGTGTTGGGGGGAGGTGCCCTGAGGGAGTTCAACCAATCTCATTGTACCTATGTTGTGCACTGACAATAAAGATTTGAAATTTAAACATCTGGCTGACTGCAGTTGTAATTAACAATATAACTCCCTTGTTCTTGCGAGAGATTAGAATGAATCACCTCTAGGTTAGAAATGGTCACAATGAACTCCAAACAACCTAGAATTTATTTAACTTTTCTTCCCTTTTTTTAACAATACACAAATCTTGCCATCAAGAACACAATTGAGGAAAGCTGGTATAATAATAATAACAACAACAATAGCAACATCTCTGTGTTGTTATGACCAAAATGCCAAATCCAGTTTGAACATCTGGCTCAGGGGTCTCCAACCTTGGCAACTTTAAGACTTGTGGACTTCAACTCCCAGAATTCCTCAGCCAGCTTTGAGGAATTCTGGGAGTTGAAGTCCACAAGTCTTAAAGTTGCTAAGGTCGGAGACCCCTGAGCCAGATGTTCAAACTGGATTTGGCATTTTGACTCACCTATCGAATCCTTCCCAACTGCCTATCCCAGATCCTTGGGAAGGACTCAATAAGTAGATAAAATATCAAATCCAGCCTAAACATCTGGCTGACTATGCAACGAGCCATAATAATAATAATTCCACCAAACGACAACATCTGCCTATTCCAGGTTCTTGGAAAGAACTCAACAAATGGACCAAAATGCCGAATCCAGTCTAATCCACTAGCTGACTATGCAACCAACAGTAATAATAGTGTGTCCTGTTGCATAGCAGTTTGCGTGAACTGCTATCCAATAAAAAGCACACATATTTTATTTTCTAAAACTTATCTTCCTTCAGATATCAGTCTTTATCGTCATTTCTTTTTCATCATCTCCATTCCTCTTTAAAATGCAATAAAAATATTTAGTTAAAACACTCTGCTGTTGGAATTTGCAATTTTTTAATTGCTCCATGTAAACAAACATGGATAAGAAAAGACAGGGACGCAGTGGCTCAGTGGCTAAGACACTGAGCTTGTCAATCGAAAGGTTGGTAGTTCAGTGGTTCGAATCCCTAGTGCTATATAACAGGATGAGCTCCCATTACTTGTCCCAGCTTCTGCCAACCTAGCAGTTCGAAAGCACGTAAAAAATGCAAGTAGAAAAACAGGGACCACCTTTGGTGGGAAGGGAACAGCGTTCTGTGCGCCTTTGGCATTGAGTCATGCCGGCCACATGACCACGGAGACATCTTCGGACAGCGCTGGCTCCTCGGCTTAGAAATGAAGATGAGCACTGCCCTCTAGAGTCAGGAACAACTAGCATGTATGTGTGAGTGGAACCTTTATCTTTAAGCAAACAAATACCCAGAGTTATCTAATCTTGATTCCCGGATATGTACGGGCCTCTAAAAATCTTTCAAATTCATTTATATGCCTTCCTATTTATTTATTCGAAGAAATCCTACATATGCAGATCCCCGAGGTACTAGAACCGAACTGGAGGAAACATGGAAGACCATGATGTTTTCCGTGTCCCTTTCTTGCCACCTAGTGGTCATCTGGATTTTTACAAGCCCTCGAAGGGGTAGGCCCTACCCACAGGCTACCCACCATCAACACACAGACCCACGCTGGCATTCAAACCAGGCCTGAAATTTTTTAATCTCTCTCCGAAGCGGGAAAGGGAGAGAGAGAGAGAGAGAGAGAGGGAGAAAAAAAGATGAGATTGCATGACACTCCCTATCAAAGTGTACATAGAGACATTATATGTTCGAGTAATTGTTTAGGCTGGTGAATTAATGAATCCCCCGGCTCTAAGTCTCTATTTGAAATGATTTCAGCAGCGGTGTCTGGCTGCGGTTCTGCTCCTTGGGAAGGAGGGTGGGGGGACGGGGGGTGGGGGGAGAAAGCCTGTGTGAATTTCAAGAGAAGGGCCTTGAACTCTGCCATTCACAGCTTTTCAGCCTATCAGCTGAGTCTAATTGCCAGAAAGAACACGAGTCCCTGCAAGCTGATTGTTCTACGACCTTCTTTGAGGTGCCACGGCATGAAAAGCAGAAAAGGAGGGGGGAAGCGCGCTTTTGATCTTCTTTTTCTCCATCTCTGTGCGCTCTTTCCCTCTCTCCCTCCCTCCCTCCCTCTCTCTCTCTCTCTCTCTCACACACACACACAGAGGCGCACAAACACACACATCCCCACCTATCTTTGGTGTCCCCCCCTCCTCCTCATGCTTATTTCGACTTAAAGAATGACACGTCCCTTTATAGGGTTCCTTTGCTTTCCTCGCCAAGCAATAATTAATAAGGCCTTTATGAAGAGGGGAGAGGGAGGGGGAGGGGAGGGGAGAAGGCATGAATTGGTGTCACCATCAAGGGTGGTCCTGGACTCAGAGTGAAAAGGCCCTGAGGGTGGGGAGGGTTGGTGGAGGTGGGGGGGAGAACTCTTTCTTTGCCTCTCTATGGGTCAGGTTTAAATACTCTGATCTCAGTTTTCACTCTCCGCCACTAATGAGCCTATTTGCACGGCCGGTACAAAATCATAGATGCAAGACAAGACGAAAAGAAGACGGTGCCATTGACGGGCCCCAAGGATGGAACGGCTGATTATTTTGGCTACTCTTGACATCACCGGGGTGCTCTGATTCCTCTCCCTTTCTCTCTCTCTCTCTCTCTCTCTCTCCTCCCAGGAGTTTCATTTCATCTTTCGCTAGAATAGTCGTTTGATTGAAAACTCGCACGGCCTTTCTTCTGCGTCTAAAAGACGTCATCAGGTTGGAATAAAATGGGGGAGAAGGACGTGGTTTTCCAACGCGCTCTCTTTTTCTCTCTAACGTAGGTTCTAGTGTGGCGATTCGCGCACAACTGCTCTGCTTTTCCGGAAGGATCTACACTGCTATCTTGCTGTCAATTGTAAAAATGGAGGTGTAATTTGTATCAGTTCTCTTTCTCCAGCACACTAAGTTTACAAATAAGAATTCCTTTCCTTTCCTTTCCTTTCCTTTCCTTTCCTTTCCTTTCCTTTCCTTTCCTTTCCTTTCCTTTCCTTTCCTTTCCTTTCCCTTCCCTTCCGTCCCTTCCCTTCCCTTCCCTTCCTTTCCTTTCCTTTCCTTTCCTTTCCTTTCCTTTCCTTTCCTTTCCTTTCCTTCCCTTCCCTTCCCTTCCCTTCCTTTCCCTTCCTTCCTTTCCTTTCCTTTCCTTTCCCTTCCCTTCCTTTCCCTTCCCTTCCTTTCCCTTCCCTTCCTTTCCTTTCCCTTTCTTCCTTCCTTTCCTTTCCTTTCCTTTCCTTTCCTTTCCTTTCCTTTTTTGCAATTTGTTTAATTGCAGAACTCTCTTCAAAGAGGTTAATTTTCATGCCCTGGCACTTCCTGGAGTAAGCAGATGACAAAACAACCTTCAATGGTTACATGATCATTCCACGAAGAGCAATAATTTAAAGTCAATTCTCTTCTTCTTTTCATAAGTGAGTGGCATCATAAACCACGAGTAAAGACCACTTATAACTGTTTATTTTCCTTTGCCCTTAAATGACAGGTTTCAGATTTCAGAAAACATGTGCATGGTTTTTTTTTTTCCTTTAGAGAAATTTATACCTTTTGGCCCATCTAGCTCAGCTTTTTCAACTAAATTATTTTTACCCTTAGCTTTCTTTAGCTTTTTAGATTGGTGTCACCACTCTCGCTTTAATTTTTAGTATATATTTTAAGAGCTGTTCACATCTTAAAATGATAGCAATTTTCCTGGCAAGATGTCTCTTTGACTGGTGTTTAGGACTGGGTGTATTTGAAGATTTTTGTGCCTAGACTATGGATTTCTGGAATTTAATGCATGGATTCCATGCTGGTCATAGGAAATTATACATTTTTTTTCCTATTCCTGTGCTGGAGTCTTTCTTTGCCTCGAGAGAGAGGATCAAAATACAACTTAGATACAGCATTGTCCAGAAAGAGAAAACTTGACAATAAATGATAAAAGATCATTCAGTTGTGTATGACATTGGCAGAGAGTATCGTATAGAAGATGTGCGCTATTTGAAACATGTATCTGTTCCATTACAACATGGGAAAAGTATCATTAGAACATTCTTCTTGTTGTTAGTTGTGAAGTTGTGTCTGACCCATCCGGACCCCATGGACAACGTTCCTCCAAGTTTTCCTGTGCTCTACCATCCCCCAGAGTCCATTTAAGCTCATGCCTACTGCTTCAGTGACTCCATCCAGCCACCTCATTCTCTGCTGTCCCCTTCTCTTTTTCCCTCAATCTTTCCCCAGCATTTGGCTCTTCTCCAGTGAGTCCTTCCTTCTCATTAGGTGGCCAAAGTATTTGAGTTTCCTCTTCAGGATCTGCCCTTCTAGAGAGCCGTCAGGGTTGATCTCCTCTAGGACTGACTTGTTTGTTCGCCTTGCAGTCCAAGGGACTTGCAGGAGTCTTCTCCAGCACCAGAGTTCAAAGGCCTCCATTCTTTGGCGCTCAGCCTTTCTTATGGTCCAACTTTCACAGCCATACATTGCAACTGGGAAAACCATAGCCTTGACTATACGCACTTTAATTAGAATATAGAATAATAAAGTTGAAAGCAGTGGTGAAATTCAATTTTTTTTTACTGCTGGTTCTGTGGGTGTGGCTTGGTGGGTGTGGCAGGGGAAGGAGACTGCAAAATCTCCATTCCCACCCCACTCCAGGGGAAAGATATTGAAAAATCTCCATTCCCACCCCACTTTGGAGCCAGCCAGAGGTGGTATTTGCCAGTTCTCTGAACTACTCAAAATTTCTACTACCGGTTCTCCACAACCTGTCAAAACCAGCTGAATTTCACCCCTGGTTGGAAGGGAGATGGAGGTCTTCTAGTCCAACCCCTCTGCCTTCTGGCAGGAGAATTTATATCATTCTGGATTTCCTTTGGGCTTGATAGGTTCGGTACATGGTACATAGGAGCACTCCACACCTCCATACCAGTATTTATAGAGAGATGGCAGCTCCGACCACGCTTTGCTCGCACAAGCACGAAGCCGAAAACACCAGCCTGAAGATGACAGGAAAAGACCCGAATACACACATATATATGTGTGTGTGGGTGTGGGTGTGAAATTTCAATTGAACAGTCCAATTTCAATTGAACAGTGTGTTGTCTGGGTACAAATTATTTTAGGAAGTAATAGTCAAAGTGTTTACAATAGTATTCATTGCATTAGTATCAGTTATAATAGTATTATTAATAATAATAACAATAATATTTGTTTAACATACGATAGTACGAACCAGATGTTTGCTGGCACTTCCAATATTTTACTGATTTATCCTTAAACATCTTTGCTAACTCTGAGGGTGGAAAGTAGCATCTATAAAACACTTTATAAAGATTCTGAATCTGTTATTTTTAATTCAGAGGTGGGTTTCAGCAGGTTCTGACCAGTTCTGGAGAACCGGTAGTGGAAATTTTGACTGGCCTCCCAAATCTATTCTCTGCCTCCCAAGTCCCAGCTGATTGGGAGGAAATGGAGATTTTGCAGTATCCTTCCCCTGGATTGGGGAGGGAACGGAGATTTTACAGTGCCCTTCCCTTGCCATGACCACAAAGCCACGCCCACAAAGCCATGCCGTGCCCACAAAGCCACATCCACAGAACCGGTAGTAAAAAAAATTGATATCCACCACTGAATTAATTAGACAAGAATTGATAAGAGGTGGCATTAAGAAGATAAAAGTGGACATTTGATCCAGGGTGAATTATTTTTAACTTTTGGGGTAATTTGGGTTAGTTAAGATGCCACAGCAAACTTTCTACGAGTGGATTACAATAAATGTTTCTTAACAGAGTTAATAGAGAGTTTTGAAACTATAATCTTGTCTTTTTTATCATTCTTCTTCTTCCTGTTAACTTTTTTTTTGTCATTAATATAATATACAGAAAGGTTAATAATTTGCAAATAGATTCATTAGTTTAAAGATTGGGGGGGCTGTTCTGCAAGGGGTGGGAATCAATATTATAAGAATGTATTAGTACTGAATTAGGGGGAATAGTTTGTATATGAGTGTTGGGTTTATTTCTTTTTGATGAACTTTTCTTATAATGTCTTGGTTATTTTGTGTTTTCTTTTGTTCTTTGGTCCTTATTTGGAATATTTTTTTTGGAATTTTGCTTTTTAACCTTCTTTTGAATAAAATAAAATAAAAAAATCATGGGAACTTAGGGGGGAAAAAATCCTCTGATAGGCAAAGGATCTTTGGAATTAAATCTTATTGAAATAAGTTTGTTTAGTCTTGAAGAAACAGGAGTAATATTGCCTAAAACATTATTGTTCTCTTGCATCAAATAGAGGTGACAAAATACGACTCAAGCTCACATTTCAGTATTAAAACACTTAATTTACCACTGTTGCACCCATAACGGAAATAAAAATAAGTTCTTTACGAACTGTAGTTGTGAATTTAAAAATATGAGCGTCAACACATATGTATGTATATGTTCCTAAAGATACAAAAATATAGAAGGAAGACATTTGCATAATCTGTGCACACAGAGAAAGAGAGAGGAATAGAAAAAAAAAATGTGTAGCATGAACTACAAAAAAGAAAAAAAGAAAGAAAGAAGCAGGTTTCAGTTTCAATCAACCAAATTTTGTAAAACAGGAGATGGAGAAAAATCATAATTGACAGGATGCGCCCACCCTTAGCATCCAACTAAAGAACAGAATTTTCCAGCCGTTGCACTTAATGGATGGAGCAACCTGATGCATTAACCTGCTTATTGAATTAGCCCATTTTATGAGATCTCATAATAGACACGAAAAATAAACTAACCAAGGGAGCTGGATTTGTTCAAACACATCGAACCCTCGCCAGTGGTGGGTTGCTACCGGTTCGCCTGGTTCGGGCAAATCGGTAGTGGCGGTGGCGGGAGGCTCCTCCCACCCGCCCAGACGTCATAAAAAATGCTGTGTGCATGTGCAGAAGCGCCTTGCCCACACACTCCCAGTAGTGAACCGTTAGCACCGGGATTTGAAACCCACTACTGCCCCTCGCTCCCCAGTGCCCACCAAACGAGATTAAGATATTGTGTGAGTAGAACTATCAATCCCTTAAAACACCCAGGAAAAGGAGTTAGAGCAGTGGTAGTCAAATCTGGTCCCTACCGCTCACTAGTGGGCGTTCCAGCTTTCATGGTGGGCGGTAGGGGTTTTGTCCGATACTGAAGCACTTTCCTGTTTTTAATTTAATTGACTTTTTAAAAAAATTTCATAGCATTATTTAAAAACATTTTCATTAGGTTTTCATAAAATTCCCCGTGACAATTTAAATTTCTGAAAAGATACTATTTGTATCGCCCGCGCATACGTTTAGTTCACGTTACGTAAGTGAAACTAAATGGCGCTATAGTGCGACCGCAAACAAAAGAGCCTCGTCCCAGAATAGCTCGCGCATCTCCCCCCCCACACCACCCAGCTGTAACAGACAAGCAGAGCTGGTAGCTGGAGCCCCCCACCCCAAACCAAATCCACGATGCGCGAGAGGCATGTGCAGACGACGATACATGGCACATTACTGTGGAACCGGTGGGTGGTTAGAAAATTTTACTAACAGAGATACAAAAGTGGCAGTAGGTATAAAAAGGTTGACTACTCCTGAGTTAGAGGATTGCAAAACTTTCTCAAGATGAAACGTTTCAAACTTCTCAAGTTTAAGCACCAAACAGTTGTTTTGAATTGAAAAGGGTTGTGCCAGTTTTGCTAGACACTGTTGTGTCTCGTCCAATCTCACCTCAGCCGGGGTCTTCTTATCTGCTTCCGAACACGGAGGAATGTTCTAGTATGCCTCCCGGCCCCAGCCCTGGCTCCATGCCCAGACAGGCTGAAGAGGAAGAAATACCTCCAGGCCCCAGCTCTGGCTCCATGCCCAGGCAAACGGAGCAACTAGACCCCTCCCCCTCCTCCACAGCATGTGAGCCAGAGGGAGGTCAATTACCAACAGCTGCCGACTGGAGTGACCCTCGCGTCAGAAGACTTGATAGACGGAGGCAACAGAAGGAAGGGAGGGGCAGGCCTGGATAAGTGCTGAGTCATAGAGCCACACCCCATGGCCTATATAAAGGATCTGCTTTCTGGCATTCTCTGAGTCAGGCAAAGTCTAAACATATCTTGCTGAAGTCACTTTCTGGTCTCCTGCCTGCCCTGAGGACTTTGCTAGGACTTTGGCAGAGCTGCAGAGGCAGGCCTGATTCGGATTTCCCTGACCCGGCCGTCAGCGGAGGAGTGGGACACGACAGACACATCCCAGTCCTATTTTATCTACAGATTGTCCTGGACTTACAGCAGTTCATTTATTGACCGTTCAAAATTACAACGGTGCTGAAAAAAGTGACCATTTTTCACAGTTACGACCGTTGCAGAATATCCACAGTCATGTGATCAAAATTCAGACGCTGGGAAACTGGCATGTATTTATGACAGTATTTAGTGTTCTGGGATCATGTGATCCCCTTTTACGACCTTCTAGCCAATGGGGAAGCCAGACACACTTAACAACTGGGTTACTAACTTAACACACTGGAGCAGTTCACTGAACGACCATGGAAACATAGGTCAGAAAATGGGGCGAAACCAGTGGTGGGTTTCAAATTTTTTTTTTTTATTGAAAAAGTTTTAAAAAAACAAAAACATTTTCCCCCTTTTTTCCCCCCTCCCTCCCAAAAAAACCCCTTCCCCCCTCCCTCCCCCCCCCGGCTTCCCGGGTCAATCACAAGGTATTGTTATATATAAACCAAACATAGAATAAAATTTTCCCTTCCAATCCAAATAACCACATCCAAAGCTTTTCATCTCCCAACCCCCTCCCCATTACATAAAATAATACTTCCTAATTATTCAAAGGCAATCTGATATTTCTTAATCTGATATCTGTTTTGTAGATAATCAATCCATTTTTTCCATTCAATTAAATATCTTTCCTGCGTATTGTCTTTTAAAAAAGCTGAGATTTTAGCCATCTCAGCCAAATTAATGACTTTCAGTATCCATTCTTCTATTGTAGGTACCTCTTCTTTCTTCCAGTATTGTCCAATCAACAGTCTTGCTGCTGTTATTAAATTCAGAATCAGTTTAGTCTCAAGGGTTTCAAATTTTTTTACTACCAGTTCTGTGGGTGTGGCTTTGTGGGCATGGCTGGGGAAGGATATGTAAAATCTCCATTCCCATCTCACTCCAGGGGAAGGATACTGTAAAATCCCCATTTCCTCCCCAATCCAGGGGAAGGTTACTGCAAAATCCCCATTTCCTCCCGATCAGCTGGGACTCAGGAGGCAGAAAATAGATGGGTGCGGGACCAGGCAGAATTTTTACTAACGGTTCTCTGAACTGCTCAAAATTTCCGCTACCGGTTCTCCAGAACCTGCTGAAACCCACCTCTGGGCAAAACCCACTTAACAACTGTCTCACTTAGCAACAGAAATGCTGAGCTCAGCTGCCATAAATCGAGGACTACCTGTACATCAAAAATAAAAAAAATGATCGAAATAGCAATATTTTGTCATTGTCTCCTTGCCAGAAAGAATGTCAGCTCACAAACCCCCTACAGAAATTTGAAACACACTTTCACAAAGATGCTGCGAATAATGCAGAAAAGACCGTATTTCTTTACAGGACTCATACACAGTAGATCGCTGGAATATGTCCACTTTCTGTTGGGATGCAACAAAGCCAGTGTTGGGATTCAGCCAGTTCGCACCACTTCGGGAGAACTGGTTGTTAACTTTCTGAGCAGTTTGGCAAACTGATTGTTGGAAGAAAACATTAGGGCAGAGAACCGGTTGTTAAATTGCTTGAATCCCACCACTGAACAAACCCACTCGTCTCCTTCATGCCCCACCCCAATTCTTCAGCTCATGCTTAGCCGTGAAGACAAAGGTCCAGATTTTAAACTTCTACTTCAGGAAGCGATCTCCAAGAGGACAGACATAGCATGTTGTTGCCCCCATCTCTTATCCTTCTCTAGATATCAGCTCAATTAACCTTTCAAACATCAGAGAGGCCATTATTTGCTTCTGGATTGTCGATCTGTCAAGCAGCTCCTTCCCTTGGGAGCAGCAATGCCTAGTTCCCCTGTTTTGGAAACCATCTGTATAACTCAAATAAATGTCAAATTAGCTTCCCTGTTTTACATCAACGGTTTGGAAGGAAGGAAGATTAAATGGCGATAAAGTTTTGATAATGAAAGCCACATGTGGAAGCTCGATGTTTATTAAAATGCTCCCAAGTATGTCAGTTGTGAACAATGTCTTATTTTAATGGTGTATTTTTGCAATTCTCTCCGTTTTCCCCTTCCTGTCTCTTTGCTGGACCACCCAGAAACAGCAGAGCTGAAGAGGAGACGCCTTATCTCTTTGGGAAACTCATCATGCTAATTCCAAGAATTAATAACTTCCTGCTGTCCTTCCATAAGATGGATTGGACCACAACTCCTATTTACTCCTATCAAGTACATTGGTGGCCAAAATTGTGGAAACCTTTTGGGAAAAGTGTATTTTCTAAAACTAGCTAGTAACACAATTATTTTTTTTAGAGTAGTACCATAAAATTATATATCAATGGAAAGATAATTTAATCAAGAATGTAATGCAATAATTTTTACAAAGGATTTTATTTATTTATTTTTATTTATTTATTTGATTTTTATACCGCCCTTCTCCCGGAGGACTCAGGGCGGTGTACAGGATTTGCTATTAGAAGAGCAGTTACAGTATCAAGAGGAAAAGTGAAACACGTAGAAAAAATGAGATATACAAAAATTATTGCCATAGACAAAAATGAGATATACAAAAATTATCACATGTCAGTTAATACTTAGTTGGGTAAACTTTAGCGTGAATTACGACCTTACAACATGGAGTGAACCAAGTCTTTTAGTTCTGCAGCTGTTCTAATGTAAAACCAAGATTGAATGATTGCTTCTATTAATTGGGTTTTATTGCTGGGTCACTTCTGACTAACAAGTTTCTTTAGTCGGCTCCATAGATTTTCAATTGGGTTAAGGTCTGGGCTATTCCCAGGCCATTCCAGCAGTGGAATAGGATTATCTTGAAACTCCCCCCCCCAAAAAAAAGTGGTGTGATTAGCCATCAAACCTCAAAAATAGATGTTTCCACAATTTTGGCCACTACTGTAAGTTAACTTGTTACCTAACAGGTGTACTAAAACACAACTTCCTTTGCAGCTACTATGATAGAGCTATCACTGGCTACTATGAGAAACTTCCAGAATTATATATGTCGAGATTGTTTAGAAAATGTTTAGAATACAATGTTGGGAATATGGGAATGAACTGGAGTTAAATGTTAGATTTAAACAAATTAAAAGGATGATGTTTATTTGATGGGCATATAAATATGGACTATAAAGTATATTTCCTAATTGACTTTTGATCGCCAAATACATTTTAGAAAGCAAACATGGATTATAAGGTATATTGAAGAATAACTCTTGATGGTATAATATTGGAAGTTGGAATACCGCTTATTGTTGAAGAATGGACAGTAAAATTTATGAACTTAGATGGCAACGTGGAAATATCATATTTGAAGGACTGCTTATGGAAGATATATACAGGAATGGAGAAGGTAGACTGATACTTTAAAAATTGGACTGAAAGACTAAAAAGTTAAATAGTATATGAATGGAAAGACTGTAAATTGTATTGCTACAATCCTTTCTTCGTTTTTATGGAAAAGGGGAGTTAATGGCTTAGAGAGGGGTGGGAGCTTTTGGATGATTAGTATATTTTAGTTTGTGATTGCTGACATTATACCCTGTATTTGCTCTGGGAAGTCTGGGTGGGGGAAGGGAGTGGGGGAAGGAGGGAAGGGGGAGGGAAGAGGGTTAGGTGGGAGAGATGGGGGGGATGTATGGGGAAAAATTCTGTAAAAAAATTTTCAATAAAAAAAAAAAAGAGAAACTTCCAGAATTGAAGGAGACCTCTCTCTCTCTCTCGCTGGATATTTGCTGATTGAATGATTAATTGATCTTGTTACTGTGATATAAAAATATATTGAGACTCTGGAAAGAGTGCAGAGAAGGGCAACGAAGATGATTAGGCTAAAAACATATGAAGAACGGTTGCTGGAACTGAGTATGTCTAGCCGAACAAAGAGAAGGACTAGGGGTGACACGATAACAGCCTTCCAATATTTGAGGGGTTGCCATGGAGAAGAGGGGGAAAATCTATTCTCCAAAGCATCTGAGGACAAGACAAGAAGTAATGGATGGAAACTTATCAAAGAGACATCCAATCTAGAATTAAGGAGAAATGAGCGAGAACAGTTAATGTGTGGTATGGCTCGCCTTCAGAATTTGTGGATGCTCCAACATTGGAGGTTTTAAAGAAGACATTGGACAACCATTTGTCTGAAATGATATAGGGTCTCCTGCTTGGACTAGAACAGGGGTCTCCAACCTTGGTCCCTTTAAGACTTGTGGACTTCAACTCCTAGAGTTCCTCAGCCAGCTTTGTTTTGCTGGCTGAGGGACTCTGGGAGTTGAAGTCCACAAGTCTTAAAGGGACCAAGATTGGAGACCCTTGGACTAGAAGACCTCCAAGGTCCCTTCCAACTGTTTTGTTCTGTTGCTAACTGATTGCCACAGGAAGCAACAATTAGAGACGGTTCTGTGACTTTCTGAAATGTTTCTCAAAATGTCAGCCCCAAAGTGATCGGTTGTGTCTGTATTTACTTCATTATTAAGTATTAAGCAGGGAAAGAACCAAGCTCAGAAAACATTAAATAGCCAGCTGTTACGATTTTGGTTAGGACTGAACAAAGTTTGAGGGTTTCACAGAGGATCCTTTTGGAACATCTTAAAAATTCCCTGCATAGACCTGAGTGCAATTCACGAGAAGAAGGATGGGGCTTGGAGAAAAGTAGAAGAGACAGGAGTCAAAGTTGGTCATAAATTGAACATGAACCAGCGATGTCATATAGTTGTTTGGAAAGCTAATACAATTTTAATTGCTTTAACAAAGGTTCTTGGTGCATTATATGAACCGGTTAGAAGGTGTAATATCACAGGCTGCTTCTGTCCACTGCCAGGAGCCACTGACTGGCTCAAGGTTGACTTAGCTTTCCATCCTTCCAGTAAAATGAGGCCCCAGATTATTTGGGGAGTAATAGGCAGAAAATGCTGACATTATAAACTGCCCAGAGAGTACTGTAAAGCACTATGGGGTGGTATATAAGTCTAAATGCTATTGATCCAGGGGTGAAATGCTCCCAGTTTGGACCAGTGCAGCCGAGCCAGTAGTGATGACAGTCAGTGGTTTGGAGGACTGGTAGCGATGGTGGCTTGAGGTTGACTCAGCCTTCCATCCTTCCGAGATCGGTAAAATGGGAACCCAGATTGTTGGGGGCAAGATGCTAACTCTGCAAACCGCTTAGAGAGGGCTGTAAAGCACTATGAAGCGGTATATAAGTCTAAGAGCTATTGCTATATAATAACCCCTCCCAGTGTCTGGCATATGGCCTTTCATCAACATGCGCTTCTTATTCAGACGATCTGGAGTGCATCTACACAGCCATTGGTGTTCTATATCTGCCATTTGTTTTACAAGTCCCTACTATCTCCCCATGCTTATTTGCATGCCTAGCAAGCAACATTATCTAGACTCTAAAATTAAGCTTAAAACGGGGACAAAAAAAATAATTAAGTCTGGCAGGAAAAGATGAAGAACAAACCTAATGTGTACAGGCAGAGCTGTTCCTCCTTATATATTTTCCAAGTTTTGGTAAGCATTTAATGTCACTAGTGTATTATTAGCTGGGTCATGTCCTTATCTCCAGCATCGATAATATGAGTACTGGGAAAGGATTTAGGAGTGATAAAGATCTGAGTTTCTGGCAACAACAAGACGACAAGAATATTGCAGTGAATAACAAGAGAGAAATGGATAATAATGATATGCTTGCCACACTTCTAAACAGAACTAAAGCGGTATTTTGAACTTCCCAGCTCTGGAAGGTTTTCTTCTTCTTATCCTTGCTGTAAGTTGTGGATTTTGCTTTGTGAGGGTGTACACATGTGGTTTCTCACATATGTAGCGCACAGAGAGGGACTTTTCCGTCCAAATTTACCCTACAGGCTTCTTTTGTGTTACCACTTCAAAGAGGCAGATTTCTTTTAAACATCCCGTCTTGATGACTGGAAGATTAGATTTGGAAGTCACAATTGACTAAAACTGATATACAGTATGATCATCTGGAGTCTTCACTCCTTCCTTCCTTCCTTCCTTCTGCACTGGCAACAATAAGAATGGTTATTACCTTTGATACGGCTAACAAATTGTTATCAGTATAGCCGAGGTTCCAGCTGGTTAATTGAATTTCCGAGCTTGCAGGTATCAAGTAATAATCACAGATTTTGTATTTAACATGCTTCCAGTGAAGTGGAACATGGTTCTTAAAGTGAATGGAGGTTCTCCATTGACTTTAATTGTGAGAAGGTCACAAAAGAATAGAATAGAATAGAATAGAATAGAATAGAATAGAATAGAATAGAATAGAATAGAATTTTTATTGGCCAAGTGTGATTGGACACACAAGGAATTTGTCTTGGTGCATATGCTCTCAGTGTACATAAAAGATCATCAAGAATTCTAAGGTACAACACTTAATGATAGGGTACGAATAAGCAATCAGGAACAAAATCGTCATCAGTCAATTACATAAGGCAGCCTTACTTGGAACAGCTTACATCTTGCAACAGTACTTTTAATACCATTGAATGACAACTCTGCCTTTCCTAGGTCCTTGGGAAGGACTTGATATGTCGATCAAGATGCCACATCCAGTCTAAACAACTGGCCATGTAACAAACCATAATAACCCAGAGTAATTTAATACTTGCAATCTCTTTTGTTTCTTCCAAATTTCAAAGCTGCTGTGGACATAATATAACTGGCGAAGCAGCTGTGTGGATGGAGATAATCGCTTCTTCCAACATCTTAAAACCCAAGTCTATGATTTGTAATTAATTCATGAAACCCAGATCCCAGGTTCAAATTCTCATTTAACCTCAAGGCAGAATGGGCCAACTCGCCACAACCTACTTGCCATGGCCAACTCGCCACAGCCAACTTGCCATGGGACAATTCAACATGCAAAAGTCAAATTAATTTTGATGGAACCATGGCCAATAATAATGTAAGGAAGAAAGTCAATCCAGAAATATGGGTTATAATAATTTCGATGAAAACGTGGCCACCAATAATAAAATTAACTGAATTGACAGGGCATTGAATTGTCCTGCGACAAATTGTCTTGCAGCGAGTCGGCTGCAGCGAGTTATACTGTGGCAAGTTGACCGTGGTGAGTTGCCCTAGATCTGTGATGGAGAACCTATGGCACATGTGCCGGAGGTGGCACGCAGAGCCTTGTCTGTGGACATGTGCACCATCGCCAGCTGGTCTTCTGGTTTCAGCTGGTCTTCACTGGCGCCAAAATGGTGGAAAATGGCCTGAAAATGGCCAAAAAACAGGCATGCACACACTGGCCAGCTGGTTTTCGGGTTTCTGGTGCTCCGGCGCATGCACTTGCATGCGCATGCACACGCATTCCAATTTGGGCACTCGGTGCCGAAAAAGTTCGCCATCAGTGTCCTAGGCCCTCCTTCAAGGCCCACTTGAGACAATGGGTTCCCACGGTTAGCCCAACCCACCTCCCCAAAGGATAGAGACGGAAACCGACACAAGAGGAATCCTGCCGATTGGCTGAGCACCTTCCAGGAAAACAGCCACAGCCTGCATTCAAGGTAACAATAAAGCAACCAGGGGAGACCCGCAAATGTTGTATGAATCGAGGGCAGCGCCAGTGAAGCAGCTCGTTAGCTGGTGGCCTGCAAGCAACCTGCAGCAGTTAACAGCTTGCTTATTGCTTTCTCCTCAAACCCGAGTTAAGCTGCATGATCCAGCACAATGTCAAAATGTCAATTTCACCACCTATCAGGCCCCACATCATTGCTTTTGATTTGATTGCATGTTGACCTCTTTATCACTTAAAAATGAAAAGAAAGGAAGGGGGAACCTCTTGGTTACTTACATGTATCCACAAGGCCAGATCAATAGCACAAGTGGGAACCTGGTGACCTACAAAGTAATTTGACCAATCATCTTTTTCTCCCCTTGCAAGAGGGACACGCTTGATCAATCAAATGGGGAGGGGGGGAGGATCCCACTACTCTTTATTCCTTGCATCCAAGGACACAGGGTTCTTTTCTCTCTCTCTCTCTCTCTCTGTGTGTGTGTGTGTGTGTGTGTGCTTTTTTTTTTCTTAAAGAAGCAGTAGGCTGATGCAATGCCTGTGTCCCTTCAGTGCAAAAGAATAATAATCTATCTTTGGCCACCAGTATGTCTTCAACGCAAGAGGGGCACAAGCCCACTTTTTGCATTTCTCCAACAAATTTGTAGGTACAGAAATTAAAGGCATGGTTTTGAGCATTTTCAGCAATAGAGGCATCTATTTCTAATTTGGTGTGCTTCTCATTATTATTATTATTTTGATAAGTTCATCTTATCTCATCTCCAAATCAAATTTCCTTCCTTCCTTCCTTCCTTCCTTCCTTCCTTCCTTCCTTCCTTCCTTCCTTCCTTCCTTCCTTCCTTCCTTCCTTCCTTCCTTTCCTTCCTTACTTTGTAGCCCTCTCTAAGTGGTTTATAGAGTCAGCATCTTGCCCCCATCAATCTGGTCTTCATTTTACCAACCTCAGAAGGATGGAAGACTGAGCCAACCTTGAGCCGGTCAGGATCGAACTCCAGACTGTGGGCAGAGTTTGCCTGCAATACTGCATTCTAACCCCTGTGCCACCATGGCTCCTATTATAATTTCCTTCCTTCCTTCCTTCCTTCCTTCCTTCCTTCCTTCCTTCCTTCCTTCCTTCCTTCCTTCCTTCCTTCCTTCCTTCCTAAATCAGGGGTGTCAAACTCGATTTCATTGAGGGCTGAATCAGGGTTGTATTTAATCTTGGGGGGCCAGGGTGGGCATGGCCACCTCAACCTCACTCATACTGGGGGCACCAGTGGTGGCCCAAGCATACTGCCAAGCTCCATTTTCAGCTGCGACAGCCTCCTGCAACCCTCTGTCAGCAAAAACAGATCTCAGGGGGGCTGCACACAGCCCTACCAAGCTCCATTTTCACTGGCAGAGGCACCATAGGCTGGTCCATCACTGTTTCCAGGACGGTCCTGCGGGCGGGATCTAAGCGCCCCTTGGGCCAGATCCAGCCCTCAGGTCTTGAGTTTGACACCCCTGCCCTAAATTGTCCTCTAGGCATTTGGATAAAGCAGAGGTCTTCAAACATGGCAGCATGGCAGCTTTAAGACTCGTAGACTTCAACTCCCAGAATTCTCCAGCATAGCATAGCTGGCTGGAGGATTCTAGGAATTGAAGTCCACAAGTCTTAAAGCTGCCAAGTTTGAAGACCCCTGGGATAAATAATCCTGGAATTCTTGACCCAGCAGGCAAGTAGAAAGCCTGGGATTATATCAATGAGCAAGCCATGGTTTAGTGTGTTTGTCTAGAAGTCGAAGTTATCTGGTGGCGATTTTACCTTAATTTCCAGAATGTTCTAATCACAGCCTGTTCAGACCATCTAGTGTTGATTCCTAAGATATCTTCATACAGCCAGAAGTTTTCAACCTATTAAATATTGGGAGGTCTTTCCTGAGATTATTCAATGGCAGTTACTAAGGTTATGCAGATTGGCTTCAATCTGATTTGAGGTGTTGATTCAATTTGGATTGTTGCGCCAGTTGAGTTGATTTGATTTTCCAAATCGATTAGGGAGGGGAGGGAAGTGCCACAGCCCTCCTGAATAAATCAGATCAATTCAAAAAGTCGATTTCATTTGGAGATTCAATCATATCACCTTTTAATCAAATCTCTGCACAACCCCAGCAATAGAGTTGATTGATTATGTACTGTCAAGGTCAATGTTGACTCTTAGTGACCAAGTAGACAGGTTTTCTCCTGGACAATCTGTCTCCAACTGGTTCTTCAGATCTTCAACAGTGCACCCATTGCCACTGGTCTGAATCCACTTACTTTGCTTCTGTGATCACCCTCTTCTTCTCCTCTTTCCTTCCACTTTTCCCACCACAACAGACTTCTACAGCAAGCTAGTTCTTTGCGCAATGTATCCAACACATAACAATTTCAGCCTGATTATTTGTGCCTCAAATGAAAATTCGGAGTTGATTTGTTTCATGATCTATTAGTTTGTTTCCTGACTATTCATAGCATTCTCAGAAGTCTTCTCCAACATCAAAGTTAAGAAGTTTCTCCTGCAGCTACTTCTATTCTGGTGGATAATACCCTGATCCCAAACCTCTATCTCTATCAGACATATAATACTTTTTGTTGATTTCCCCCCCCCCCTTTTTCCATCCCTTTCTCCTTTTTGCCATATCTTCTTGGATTAAACCTCAAAGCGGAACCCACCTGTGTTAAGCTGTAGACTATTCTAAGAGCTTCTCTACATGGAAGGCAGAGCATAGAAACGTTAAACAGAGAAATCCATGTAGGGTCTTTAGTGGCAGTTGACTCGACTCTTATGAAATTGATTCCCCTTTATTTTTTCTGGAATGGGGAAAGCACACCCAATGCTCGTACCATTCTGCTTTTATAATCACTTAAGCAGGTATTTCTTGTACCAGAATATCTTTTCTCGCCTCTTATGACTCTCATTTTGTTGTTTGTGTCTTATCATTTATGTGGATTGCTTTTACTTAGCATTCTGTGACTATCACTGAGTGTTGTAATCTTATGATTTATGATGATTGTATTTTATGATTATGATCATGATTTTGTTAGGCACCAGAGACAAATTTCTTGTGTGTCCAATCACACTTGGCCAATAAACCCATTCTATTCTATTTTATTCTATTCTGTTCCGTTCTGTTCCGTTCCATTCCATTCTGTTCCATTCTGTTCCACTATATTCCACTCCACTCCACTCCACTCGATTCCATCCCATTCCATTAATACACATTCAAGCTGTAGGAAAATGTTACCTTTCACAGTAATCAGCATATGCAAGAAGTACAAGCTAGTGATGTTTTCCAGCATTGACTCACTGTAGAAATGGAAGGCAATTGTATTCAAAAAGGGGTATGAAATTTTATGCGGGGTGGGGGGAGTGTTCAATGTTTTATTTACAATGTTGCATATTTGAGGACTGCTTTTCAAGAAGAGACTGGACAGCCATTTGTCTGGAATGGTATAGGGTCTTCTGCTTAAGCAGGGGGGGTGGACTAGAAAATCTTCAAGGCAGAGGTGCAATGCACTTACCTTTGCTACTGGTTCTGGAGCGTGAGCACACATGCCTCTTCTGCGCATGCGCAGAGCTGTCTGTGCATGTTCAGAGACTCAAAAATGGGATGTAATGACATCCTGGTGGGTGGGCGGAGCCTCCCACCGCTGGTACTACCAGTTCGTGCGAGCCTGATAGATCTGAATGGATTTCGACGCTGCTTCAAGGTCTCTCCCAACCAGTGGTGGGTTCTAACCGGTGTTACCACCGGTTCGCTTCATGCACGCACTTTGGGCGCGCTCGGCACATGTGTGTGTGCTAGCTTCGCTCGCACGCATGCCAAACTTGGGTTTTGCGCAAGCGCATTGACTGGCTGAACAGCTGAGGCATTGTAATCCGCTCTGACGCGCCTTTCAGCTGGGCTAAAAATGGAGGACTAAAGGTAGGTATAGTGCAGGAGCAGGAGGGAGGGTCCAGATGACGGTCAGAGCGAATCGGTTCACTGTCACTTCAACATCTTCGCTGCCAACTCTCTCGAACCGGGGAGAATCGGTAGCAACCACCACTGCTCCCAACCTTATTATTTTATGTTCTATGCACTAACTTCCGTTTGGTTCATCATTAGACAGTGATATGAGTGTAACATCCAGGGTTGCCCTGTGGTAAGATGGGCAGCCAATTAATTTAATAAATAAGTAAATAAATAAATCATTTGAGGTATCATTTGGGGAATATGAAGAGGTCCAACATATTTTAAGAAGAGATTAGACAGCCATTTGTTTGGAATGATATAGGGTTTCCTGCTTGAACAGAGGTTTGGACTAGAACAGGGGTCTCCAACCTTGGTTCGCTTCATGCACGCACTTGGAGCAAAGCTTGCTGGGGAATTCTGGCAGTTGAAGTCCTCCAGGCTTAAAGTTGCCAAGGTTGGAGACCTCTGGACTAGAAGACCTCCAAGTACCCTTCTGATTCTGTTATTCTAACAAACATTCTTTCAGAGATTGAATGAAAGAGAGCCTCAAGGTGAACACAAAGGCTTGTCATAGAGCAGTAAACTTGGATTTCAAAATGGGAGACTTGCAAAATATTTACATATAAAAGAAATTTACATTTCTTTTCCAGACTAAGAAAACCATTTTTTCCCAAGACCAGACACAACATTCTTCTCTTTGCACTTTTGGTGTGTGTGTGTGCGCACGCATGCGCACAAATCTACCCTATTAGTCAAACACACCTGCCTACATGATTCCAAGGAAAAAAACAGATCAACCTGTCCTAACATATTGTCACTTCTGTAGGAATCTTCAGCATAGTCATCTTACTCCTGCTGTGTTTAAAACCCAGGAAGAATGGATAATCAGATCTTTCTCTTAGATGTGGAATTAACTATCACCCACACAAAGCTAAATTTTGCATAGCCGCTAAATATATGAGGAAACATCTGGTACAGGTCTGAAGTCTGAATTTGGTTTTTCCTTTAAAAAATTGTTTCTTTCAGGTAGTCTTCTGACCACAGAGCAAAAATAAAACTGATTGTCTTATTTGGGTACTAAGAAAGACCAGTGTCAGACCTGGAAGCCATATTTTACATTTGGGCCTTCACTGTGGGAAAATGGGAGGGGGGACTGTATAGAGTATGGGTGATATATAGTCAAAATAACATTCTTTTCTCAGGAAAGTCAAGGTCATCTTGCCCTGCAGCCATGATGAGGTGACTGAGAGGCATCTCCAGTTTTCGATGGTGCCTGATTAGACCATATGATGGACATGTGGGTGTTGGGCAAAAACTTGAATTTTTTGAGGGGGAGGGGGAAACCTGGAAGCTTTCAGATTTGGGTTTTCCCAGATGTGCCAATATGACATCTCTAATAAAATGCAACTTTGAAGAAACTCAAACCTTGGAGTCTTCTTTAGTTGGGGGTGTTACTTGGAACCCTGACAATCAGTCCCACTCAACTGACTGCCATTTGAACAGTTGGCCCTAGAGTAGGCAAATTTCAGGAGTCCTTAGAGAGGTGACCAAGGAGGGCTTGCAACCTGGGCCAGGCCCATTGTGGTCTTCCTCTTTGCCAATTACCTGGAACAACCATTTCACTTGGGATTCTATACCATACGAGGCATATAGAGAAAGAGAAGAAGGCCAAAGAACACAAGGGAGACCTAGAAGAAGATGGAGAGACAACATCAAAGATGCAACAGCATCAGATAACAATGGTTAAGGCTACCAGAAGAGCAAGAATGAGAATGTTGTATCTGCTTTGACAACTGAAGTGGAAGAAGAAGAAAGAAGAAAGACAGAAAGACAGAAAGGAAGGAAGGAAGGAAGGAAGGAAGGAAGGAAGGAAGGAAGGAGAAGAAGACGATGAAGGAGAAGAAGGAGGAAGAAGAAGAAAGAAGAAGGAAGAAAGAAGAAAGAAGAGGAGGGGGGGGGAAGAAGAAGACGAGGAGGAGGAGTAAAGGAGGAGAAGGAGAAGAAGAAAAAGAGGAGGAGGAGGAGGAGGAGGAAGAAGAAGAAGAAGAAGAAGAAGAAGAAGAAGAAGAAGAAGAAGAAGAAGAAGAAGAAGAAGAAGAAGAAGAAGAAGTATTGTTTTCTTGCCAGAAGGTGAGTGAAAAGTATTTAAGAAGATGAAGTTAGAAAGAGGAAAAAAAAGAGACATTAGTAGTGACCTTACTGGAGATGACCCAATCCCTCTCCTCCTTTAAGCAGAAGGTTGTCCAAGGCCAGACTTGCTTTCTCCCTTTACCAGCATAAATAACTTGTTCACTGGAGCAACTAGCTTTCCAGTTGGTCCAAGCCTCTTCAGAGTATACTTTTAAAATAGTTGAAGATTGTGAAGAGATGGTCATATTGAATGTACTTCTTCCTAAATATCTCTGGAGTGGATCTAAATTAGTAGATGCACACGAAAGGAGCAAAATGACCTGTTCTTTTCTTCTGGCATCATGTGGATTTAAAATGAGACAAAAACAACATCTGGGGAGGGGTGGGTGAGATTTCCTATTTCCTTCCTTGAAAGTGCTAAACCAATATGTGCTCTCATTTGGCTTGGTCCTTATTAACAGGTAGAGCTGCACTACAGAGCCTCAATGACCAATGCAATTATCTGCCTGTATAGCTCCCAGCTCCTAATGGAGCTCTGACACTGGGTGATGCTTCAGCTAATTTTCTCACTCTTCAGGTGGATGATGTGACGGGTTTTGGCCCGCCCAGCAGACACAGGCTCTTCCAAGCAGGATCCCTACTTCCCATTGCCAAAAAGAAAGTTGGCTCGGCTATTGTCAAATGGAGCCAAAAGCCACAGGGACACATTTTAGTCCCTGTATTTATATTGACAACAAATCCACACTTCCTTCTTAACTGAGAAGCTGGGAAGCAAAAAAGGAAAAGAAAAAGAAAGAAAAAGGGAGGGGGGAGGAGAGGAGGCAAGAGACAAGGGGAATGGAGGGGAGCCAAGGGCAGTGGCAGGGGAAGCAAAGGCAAGGCAAGGCAAGGCATGGCATGGCAAGAGGAAAAGGGAAAGGGGGAAAAAGGAAGAGGAAATGTTAGGGAAGAGGAAGGGAATGAAAGGAAGGGAAGAGAAGGGATGGAAGGAAAAGGAAAGGAATGGAAAAGAAAGGGAAGGGAAGGGTAGGGAAGGGAAGGGAAGGAAAAAGAAAGGGAAGGGTAAGGAAGGGAAGGGATGGAAGGGAAAGGAATGGAAAGGGAAGGAAAAGGAAGGAAAGGAAAGGGATGGAATGGAATGGAAAGGAAAGGAAAGGAATGGAAAGGAAAGGAATGGGAAGAAAAGGGAAAGAAAGGGTAAGGAAGGGAAGGGATGGGATGTAAGGAAAAGGAAGGGAAGGGAAGGGTAAGGAAGGGAAGGGAAGGGTAAGGGAGGGAGGGGAAGGAAAGGAAAGGAAAGGGATGGAAGGGAAAGGAATGGAAAGGGAAAAGGAAGGAAAGGAGAGGGATGGAAGGGAAAGGAAAGGAATGGGAAGGAAAGAAAAGGAATGGGAAGAAAAGGGAAAGGAAGGGTAAGGAAGGGAAGGGATGCGATGTAAGGAAAAGGAAGGGAAGGGAAGGGAAGAGAAGGGAAGGGGAGGGGAAGGAAGGGAGGGAGGGGAAGGAAAGGAAAGGAAAGGGATGGAAGGGAAAGGAATGGAAAGGAAAGGAAAGGAAAAGTAAAAGGGAAAAGGGAAAAGGGAAAAGGAAAGGAAAGAAAAGGAAAGAAAAAAGAGGAAAGGAAAGACACCATGGCACATTTGTCTTTATGCTGGTTATTCCATGTCAAGGCAATTATCGGGATGCTATTAGGGAAGATCAGGGAGGGGGAAAGTGTTGTTGTAGGGGGAGAAGAGAAAACAAACCTTTAAGCAATCATGTAAGCATGTGGAACATCTTAAAGCAGGCAGGCAAACAAAGCCAAGCGCTGTCAGGATATCGATCTGTTCCATAAGGTGCAAAGTCTTGCACCATTGTGATTGCCTTCCCTGCTGGGTTTAGAGCAGCCTGGAAGAATATAGTATTGATCTGGCCCAGTTCCTGAGAAATAACTCACTGATAAATACCCAGCTAAGGCCGCTGACTCTGAATCAACTCTGAAGCCAAACAGCGGAGTGCTGGTCTTGGGTGCTGGCTCCAGAAATTGCTTGCATTGGTATGCAAGGGCTTGCAAGGGCGGCACAGGCCTGGTGGGTATAACCAACTCGCCCCAGGTGCTTGCAACTTGGAAGAGCCTCACTTGGGCATTGACATGGGAAAGTGGATGGAAGAAGGGAAATCAGACCGATGTGCAGTTGGAAGTAGAAACATTTGGGGGAGTAAGGCAAAATGGGGAATCTAGCCAATGTGGAGGTCAGCGTTGGAGTCCAGCGGTGACTGTCTAGGTGAAATTCTGGACCAGGGGTGATTGGCATTTGATGGAGGTTTAGATCCAGAAATAAAATTATTTTGATCTTTCCAGAACAACAACAACAACAACAACAACGGATCATCACTTGGAACACAACACGCCAGATATTACAGTTGTCGAAAACCAAAACGTACAATTTATTGACATCGCGGTAACAGGAGACGCCAGAGTCGAAGAAAAAGAACTGGAAAAAAATCATAAAATATCGCGACCTGGCCATCGAAACTACACGGCTATGGATGAGACATGTAACAGTGTTACCCAATGTCATTGGAGCACTTGGTACCATGTCGAAGAATTTTATAAGGTACATCAAGAAATTGCAGCTTCCTGCAATAACACCAGCGGAACTGTAAAAAACTGCACTACTTGGAATATTGTACATCTTAAGAAGGTACTTGGTTGATACTTGGATGCTGGCAGTATCAACCATTAGCACCAGTCAATGGTATTTGTGATGCATTTTTGAATGCTCAGTTAACTGAGTTTCATGTTTAATGAATAAAGTAAATAATTATTATTATTAATGCCATGAAAGCAAAGATATAAAAATCCGCCGACAATCCAAACTGCTGACTTTGCAACAACAAAGTCAAAACTGTTTCACACTTAATATGTGAATGCAGCAAAATCACACAAACTTATTACAAAGCTGGACACGACCAAGTTGCTAAATTAATCCACTGGTCATTATGTAAAAAATACAACTTGCCTGTATCCAAAAAGTCATGGGAACATAAAATGGAAAAAGTTATAGAAAATGAGAAGGTGAAGATCTCATGGGACTTTTGAATACAGATGGATCGTCACTTGGAACACAACAGGCCAGATATCACAGTTGTTGAAAACCAAAATGTACAATTTATTGACATTGCAGTACCAGGAGATGCCAGAGTCAAAGAAAAAGAACTGGAAAAAAATCACGAAATATCGCGACCTGGCCATCGAAACTACACGGCTATGGATGAAACATGTAACAATGATACCCATTGTCATCAGGGCACTTGGTACCATGTCCAAGAATTTTACAAAACACATCAAGAAATTGCAGCTTCCTGCAATAACACCAGCAGAACTGCAAAAAACTGCGCTACTTGGAACATCGTACATCTTAAGAAGGTACTTGGTTGATACCTAGGACGCAGGCAGTATCAACCATTAGCACCAGTCAATGGTATTTGTGATGCATTTTTGAATGTTCAGTTGACTGAGTTTCATGCTTAATGAATAAAATTAACAACAACAACAACAACAACAATAATAATAGCTTTAAACCAATTCTAAGTGCTCCATCGCTAGAGGTTTTCAAGAAGAGTTTGGACAAGCATTTATCCAAAATGGTATCCTGTTTGAGCAGAGTATTGAACTAGAATACATTCAAGGTCCCTTCCATCCTGTTCTTCTATGTTTTCCAAGAGTCTCCCTCCCTCCCTCCCTCTCCCCCCCTCTCTCTCGTCTGCATTTCTGCCTATCTTTCATCTCTCTCTCCCTCTCTCTCCTATTTCATTTACATACTGCTTCCCATTAAACGAAATTCCCTAGTTGATTTCAATATGATCTATCTATCATCTATCACCCCCCACTGGGTGCCGCCTTGACGTGGCAGGGGGCTTAACTGCTCCAATGAAGCTGAGAGCTGTGCTGGCGATAGTGTAAACTACCAGCAGGTCCAACCATGCCAGAGAGGTCTAGGCCAAGGAGCAGACTGAGTGCACCCAACAACCCGTGTAATGATTCATGGTGAAACACAACTGAATGAAGCCTATACCAGCTTGGTCATCGCCCGGGTTAACAACGACTGCGTCAGATGTTGGGAACCTGGGCATCCGTCGACAAGTGGGCTACAGGCCATGGCTCCCATAGCTGAACAACCAGGGCATGGGCCTGTAGAGCTACTGGAAGCAGAACAACCTCAGAAGCAGCAGAGATACACCATGTCAGAGAACCGCAATGTAATGAAATGCTACTACAAAGCAGAACCAGAAAAATGAGGTTATCAGAAAAGGATGTACAAATTATGGAAACAAAAATACCCAGATTCAGGGATAACTGAATTACGATTAGCCGATCAGTGAAGATTCATCACTCGGAACAAAGTGCTCAGTGAAGTCGAACTGGAAGAAATACGGAAAAAATTTGAAATGGGAACACAGACTGAACAGCAGACTGTTGAAGTAGCAGCAGAAAATACTCCAATAACATCTGGAGCAACTGAACAGCCTGAATTAGAAGAAAATGCAGATATTTTGCAAGAACAGGATCAGCAAGGGCCTGAAGCCATCATTGAAACACCAGGAGTACTTAGTGCCAGGCAGCAAGAACTGAAGTTAAAATCTTGGCACATGCTGCAACAAATGCAGAAAGAAGAAGGCTTCCAACATTGAAGACTGTGCCTAGAAAACATTGGGCACCATTGGTGACAGATGAGGACTATGTACTTGCAGCAGTCCAGATAACATCAATTGAACAAACAAATCAGCTTGCCTACAGTGCAGCAACTATAGTAACGGAAGAACTGGGGATTCAACAGCCGCAGCCCCCTAGAAAATTGACTGGGAAACCGCAGTGGAAAATCAGGTTGGAGTTGAAAATCAAGAGCCTGCGAGCAGATGCAAGCAACTTGAAGAATTGGCAGGAGAAAAAGCTGAAGAATAGTAAGATCAAGAAACATCTGATAAAAAAATACAGGCTCAGCATAAGAAAACTTGACGAAGCATTGGAAATTGTGAAGCAGCTGATAACAGCAACAGCAAGAAAAGTTGAAAGATACGAAACCAGAGTCATCCAGTACAAACAAAATCAATTGTTCCAATCAGACCAAAGTCGGTTCTATCAGAGTCTGAACCAGATGGGGGATATAAAAATTGAAAAACCTGAGAAAACAGCAACTACCCAGTTTTGGAAAGACCTGTGGGAGACTGAGAAAGGTTATAACAAAAATGCTGGGTGGATCAGAGACTTTGAGACAAAATTCTCCAAGAACAAAATGGACCAATTGAAAATAACTACTGAAATGATAAGCAACAGAGTGAAGAAAATCAAGAACTGGACATCGCCTGGCAAAGATCAGTTGCATGGCTTTTGGCTCAAATACCTGACCAGCCTACACGGAAAAATGGCCGAACAATTCAATGAGATGCTGCAGACAGGAAACATCAGTGAATGGTTAACAGCTGGGAAAACTTATTTGATACAGAAAGATCCAGCAAAAGGGGCAACACCTGCAAATTACAGGCCAATAACGTGTCTGCCAACCATGCTCAAGCTGTTGACCGGCATCATAGCTGATAGGATACAGGACTACCTAGAAGCAAATAACATCTTGCCAGTAGAGCAGAAAGGAAACAAACAAGGAAGCAGAGGAACAAAAGATTAGTTCCTGATTGACAAAATGATTCTAGAGAGCTGCAAAAGCTGAAAAACAAATCTGCATACAACTTGGATTGATTAGAAGAAAGCATTTGATTCACTACCGCACAGTTGGACCATCAAGTGCCTGGACGTCATCAGAATATGCAAATGCATTGGTAATTTAATTGCAAATGCAATGAAGCACTGGAAAACGGAACTGTTTATTGGAAGTGAAAACTACGGACTGTTCAACATCAAAAGAGGGATTTTCCAGGGTGATTCTTTGTCACCTCTGCTGTTCATCATTACTATAATCCCCCTGTCAACAATTTTACAGAAAACTAACCTGGGTTATCAAACTGCTAAAAATTCACAGAAAATCTCTCACCTGCTGTACATGGATGACCTGAAGCTATACGGAAAATCAGAAATTGAAATCCAGTAACTGACCAATACAGTTCGAGTTTTCAGCACTGACATCACCTGGATGAATGTGCCACAGTGGCACTGAAGAAAGGGAAGATCGTAGAAAGTGATGGAATTGAAACGCCCAATGGACAAACCGTCAAGTGCCACCAACCCGAAGCCTACAAATACCTGGCATACTGTAGCTGGACAATATCAAGCATGGGCAAGTGAAAAATGTGGTCAGCAAAGAATACACGCAAAGGGTCAGGAAACTTCTAAAAAGTAAACAGTAACACCATCAAGGCTATAAACAGCTGGGCCATACCTGTTATCAGATATACTGCTGGAATTGTAAACTGGACACAGGCAGAGCTGGACAGTCTGGATAGGAAAATAAGAAAACTGATGACCATATACTATGCGCTGCACTCGCATAGTGACATTGACAGGCTATATTTGCCCAGAAAGGTAGGCAGCAGAGGACTTTTGCGAGTGAAGCAGACAGTTGAAGAAAAGAAACGTGCTCTGGCAGATTATGTGAAAGACAGTGTTGAACCAGCTTTGATGGAGATCAACAAGAGGAAGATGCTAAAAGTACAGCAAACCAAGTATCAATATGGGAAAACAGCGATGCAAGCTCGAGCTGACAGCTGGTGTAACAAAGCACTGCATGGACAGTTCCTTGAAAAGATCCAAGGAAAAGTAGATAACCAGGAAAAGACCTGGTTATGGTTGATCAACGGAACATTGAAGAAAGAAACAGAGGGCCTGATTCTTGTGGCCCAAGAACAAGCCATTAGAACAAATGTAATCAAAGCCAGAATAGAAAAATCTGCTGATGATCCCAAATGCAGACTCTGCAAAGAAGCAGATGAAACCATTGATCACATACTGAGCTGTTGTAAGACAATAGCTCAGACCGACTACAAACAACATCACAACACAGTTGCTCAGATGGTCCACTGGAACTTGTGTCACAACTACCATCTGCCTGTAGCAAAGAACTGGTGGGATCATAAGCCTGAAAAAGTGATTGAAAATGAGCATGCAAAACTACTGTGGGATTTCTGAATACAGATTGATAAAGTTTTGGAACACAATACTCCGGATATCATGATTGTGGAAAAGAAAAAAGTGTGGATAGTCGACATTGCTATACCTGGTGACAGCAGAATCGATGAGAAACAACTTGAAAAAGTCACCAGATATCAAGATTTGAGAATCGAATTGCAGAGACTCTGGCATAAACCAGTGCAGGTGGTTCCAGTGGTACTCAGCACACTGGGAGCTGTGCCTAAAGACCTAGGCAAGCACTTAAAAGCAATTGGCGCTGACAAGATCACCATTGGTCAGCTGCAGAAGGCCACCTTACTGGGATCTGCTCGCTTAATTCGCCGATACATCACGCAGTCCTAAATGCTTGGGAAGTGTTCGACTAGTGATTTGTGATACGAAATCCAGCATAGTTATCTCGTTTGCTGTGGATACTGTCATTTTGTGTATATAAAATAATAATAGCATTAAACCAATTCTAAGTGCTCCATCGCTAGAGGTTTTCAAGAAGATTTTGGACAAGCATTTATCCAAAATGGTATCCTGTTTGAGCAGAGTATTGAACTATAGTACATTCAAGGTCTCTTCCATCCTGTTCTTCTATGTTTTCCAAGTTAGTCTCTCTCTCTCTCTCTCCCTCCCTCCCTCCCTCCCTCCCTCTCTCTCTCTATCATCTCTCTCTATCATCTATCTCTCATCTATCTATCTATCTATCTATCTATCTATCTATCTATCTATCTATCTATCTATCTATCTATCTATCTATCTATCTATCTATCTATCTATCTATCTATCTAGTCTGCCTTTCTGCCTATCTTTCATCTCTCTCTCTCTCTCTCTCTCTCTCCCTCCTATTTCATTTACATACTGCTTCCCATTAAATGAAATTCCCTAGTCAATTTCAATAGCTTCTGAATTTTTCCAGACTGAAGCAAAATAAAAACAGCCTCAAAACCTTTGCATGCAAATGACATATTCTACCATTGAAGCTTTAGCTTTTAAATACATGTCAAAGCTCCTTTTTTAAGATTAGTTCAGTGATTTTTGTTCATGATCTATCATTAAAGCACCCATTAAAAAGCAAACAAATAAACAAAAGGGAATGTGAGCTGTCATAATATCTCAATAATGGGATTCTAAGACCGAGAACCTATCAACCTGGGGATATGAATCAGTAAAAACTTGTTTTGAATCTGCGGTTCAGTTCAGGTTGAAGAATGAAATAGATTTGACTCACATCATATGAAGATTAGATTTTAAGATTTGATTTGCACATGTTCAAGGGTCTACCAAATCTTTAGGCATCTTTTATTTATTTGTCAAACAGGTATAAGATTACAGATATAAGTATAGACATGATTATGAATACATGAAATTAATACGAATAAAAGGGAACATTAGTACAGGGACGGATGGCCTGCTTGTGCTCTTATGCACACCCCTTACAGACCTCTTAGGAATGGGGTGAGGTCAACAGTAAACAGCCGAAAGTTTTGGGGGTTTTGGGATGAAACTACAGAGTCAGGTAGTGCATTCCAGGCATTGACCACTCTGTTGCTGAAAGTTGTATTTCCTGCAATTGAGTTTGGAGCAGTTTACCTTAAGTTTGTATTTATTGTGTGATCGTGTATTGTTGAGGTTGAAGCTGAAGTAATCATTGACAGGTAGGACATTGCAGATAATTTTGTGTACTGTGCTTAGGTCAGACTGAAGACAGAGAAGTTCTAAGTTGTCTAAGCCCAAAATTTTGAGTCTAGTGGCATAAGGTATTCTGTTGTGAGCAGAGGAGTGGAGGACTCTTCTCGTGAAATATTTCTGGACTCGCTCAATTGTATTAATCTCTGATATGCAGTGTGGGTTCCAGACAGATGAGCTGTATTCGAGAGTTGGTCCAGCAAAGGTTTTGTTAGAAATCTTGAAGCAATTTGATTCTACATGATGCATCGAATGGATGAAGTGATTCCATTTTAAGACTGATTTTTTTTCTTAAAAAAAATATTCAACTGAGTCTCTTTTATGGTGAATCCTTGAATCAAAGTTTCAGACTGACCAATAACCCACCCACCCTCAAAAAGTCCACTCTTGTAGAGCAGGAGGAAAAAATAGAGGATTGGGCTCCATCTTTCATTATTGGCCAGAGAAATAGAGAGAATGGAATTGGAATGAATTTGCTGAACAAGTTGAATTTCAGTTACTTAAGGGGTCAGCTTCCTTTGCATCAGGAATGACAGCCGTGTCAGCAAGATGGGGGACCTTAGAAGATGCCGAGCCAAAAAAGCTGGTGGTAAAGTTATGGATGAATGGCGCCCTGTCTCTCTGCAGAGAATTGAACTCTTTGACCATGTAAGTATGAACCGAAGAAGACACTGGGTAATTTCCTTTCAAAGTTTTCCTCTGTTGTTACAAAAGGCTTTTAAAATCTCCCTCCATCCTCATCTCTGCTTCACAAAAGCTTTTTTGAGTACCAAACCTTTTTTTTTTCTTAATTTGAAAGAGGGAGGGAGGCAGGGAGGCAGGGAGGGAGGAGAAGAAAACAGTGTGTTTTTATTTTGCTTGGAGATGAATGTTCACCACATGTATCTCAACAAATAAGCTTTAACTTGGAGAAGGGCCCAAAGGACTTCTTCGGACCTCACAGCTGGAACAACGGTTTGCAAAGCCACGGACAAAAATTTAGAAACCGCCAGAGATCTGTAACCTCTCTAACTGCGGTTAGATCACAGTTTCTATCAGCAGTGACTATTGGAAACGATGGCTGTGGCCAACGAAAGTTGGAATTGTGCACCAACCGGGCTTTCTTGAGATGGCTTCACATTCTTTTGCGAGACATCCTGCGGAAGGTCAGGGAAGGCAATACTATTCAACTCTTCAAAGCACTTAATGCCGCTTTGTATGTTGTGAAGGAATGTAGATCTGACCTTGGGAATGAGGAAGGAACGAGGGAGACGTTCAAAGCCCCAGAAGGCAAGGCAAGGAACAACGGAGGAAAACCAGTAAAGGAGAGAAGCAAAACTAAGGAGAAATTGTCTGACAGTGAGAACATTTAACCAATGGAACAGCTTGAACCATTGTGGATATTCCATCACTGGAGGTTTTCAAGAAAAGACTGGACAGCTAATTATCTGGAATGGTATAGGGCAGTGATGGCTAACATTTTTTGCACCCATAATGCAATGCGTGTGTGACCCTCTTGTGATCCCCCACATTTGTCCTGCCCCCCACGCATGTGCACGTGACACCCTGCATGCGCCCTGCCCCCACATACATGCATGACCCCTGCACACACGGCGTGTCTCCTGCATGCGCCCCACCCCCTGCGCATGCACTGCAGAGACCCAAAAACCAGCTGGCCGGTGAGAGGTGCATATGCATACTGGGGTGACGGCTCGCATGCCCGCAGAGAGAGCTGTGCATGCCACCTGTGGCACGTGTGCCATAGGTTCGCCATCACTGGTATAGGGTCTTCTGCTGAGCAGGGGGTTGGATTAGTTATTATGTTCGATGTTCAAAGAAACTCTGAAAAATAGTTTACTGCATCCTGGAGAAGAGAAGAGAACGAGAAAGAAACACGAAATAACCTCACTTTGGTTTGGTTTATTATAAGCTGAGGCAGATAGAAACTCTGACAGGCTGTCAGGATCTGTTATTCTACCCTTATTGCAATAAAATGGATTTCTGGAATCTGTGGTAGGTAGGCCTGTTTCTTGATTTTGTAGGGACATATAAGCGGACTTTTCAACTTACTAGACAAGCCAGGAGATGTCGTTGGAACGCAGCAAAGAACTACAATACCAGTGCTCATTCTTTTTTTTCTTTTTTTTAAATAAGTTTTTTATTTATAACACAACACAACGTAACAAACACAAAACACGTAACGCACATTCCCTTTATACAACTGTTTCGTAGTGGTGATCTCCTAATATTTACATTTTCTCCCAGTTCCTTTATAATATTTATATCCTTCTTGTCCCATTGTCCCTTATTATTCTATAATTCCTATCCCTTATAATATTATATTTGTACATTTTATACACTATCTTACATACATCTTGCACTTATTGTTTCTCCCCTTTCATCGCTATTCATTTTTTCTAGTTTCCACCACTTGTACCTTTTATCCCATATTACATAATATTCTGTAGCTTCCTTTTCTTTAATTTCTTTTGTTAATTTGTCCATCTCAGCACAATCTAAGATTTTCTTTATCAGTTCTTCCTTTGTTGGTGTATTTCCTTTTTTCCCAATTTTGTGCATATGAAATTCTTGTGGCCGTTATATGTAAGATTAAATATTTTATGTCTTTAGTATAATGTTTGGTAAATATTCCTAACAAGAATGTCTCTGGTTTCCAATCAATCGGTTGGTCTGCTATTTTTCCTAGCCATTTTTTTGATTTTGGCCCAATACTTTTTTGCGGCCGGACAGATCCACCAAAAACCATAGACCAGGGGTGAGATGCTCCCGGTTTGGACCGGATCGCCCGATCTGATAGTGATGGCGGTGGGTGGTTTGGAGAACTGATAGCAAAAATCCCTGCCCCCTCCCATGCCCAGCTGAGCCGCACGATCATCAGAGGTTTTTTTTTTTTAACTTTTAAAAGCATTTTTTCTTCGGCTGAAAAAATGCTTTTAAAAGTAAAAAAAAAAGCCTCTGATGATCGCGTGGCTCAGCTGGGATCATCAGAACCCTTTAAAAGCATTTTTTTACAAGCGCTTCGGCCAAAGAGGTTGTAGAAAAAATGCTTTTAAAAGGTTCTGGTGATCAGGCAACTCAGCTGGGATCGTCAGAACTCTTTAAAAGCTTTTTTTCATCTGGCGATCCCAGCTGTGTTGTCTGATCATCACAGGCTTTTAAAATCATTTTTTTTTACAACCTCTTCAGCTGAAGAGATTGTAGAAAAAAATGCTTTTAAAAGTAAAAAAAAAAAAAAAGTTGGCCATGCCCACCCAGTCACATTACACACACCCCAGCCATGCCAACAGAACTAGTAGTAACAAATTTTACATTTCACCCCCTGCCATAGACCTTTTTACACTTTCAGCAAATTGAAATTGAATTATTCAGACACATCTTAGCAAGCCTTGCCGGTGTTCATTCTTGAGAAATGGGAAACCATGTGGCTTGGTAAGGCTTCAAAGAAGGTCCTCATTCAGTACACTCTTAAGGAGCAGGCCTGCTTCAAAATTTTGCCCTGCCCCAGCATCAATGGGAGGATTGGATTCTCTTGTATCCAGTCAGTTTACAGAATATCCACAGGCTATGTTCTGAAAATAGATCAAGATTTACAGATTGATCCAAGCCAGTACAATGTAAATTATGACTGAAATAAGAGATCTTCTTGTCCAAGTCCCTGCTCAGGCAGGAGACCCTGTACCATTCCAGACAAATGGCTGACCGGTCCTTCCTTGAAAACCTGGAGATGGAGGCAACTGGATGTCTGGTTTTTCTTTGAAGCCATTTTGCTTCTCATCCAAGAAGCTTCTTCAGCTCTCTTCTTCTTCAGAGCTGAAGAAGCTTCTTGGATGAGGAGCGAAACGCCTTCAAAGAAAAACCGGAAAGTCCAGTTGCCTCTTGAAAAAAAGCACCTTCGGGGCAACCATGACCTGGATGATTGAGAATCTCCACAGATTTCCAGTGATGGAGCACTCACAACCTCCTGGAGGTAAGCCATTCCATTGATTACTTTGAACTATTAGGACATTGCTCCTTAGTTCCTGGTTGGATCTCTCTGTAAGGAGCTTCCACCCATTACTTCTTGTCTTAGCTTTAAGTGCTTTGGAGAATAAGTTGACCCCTTTTTTTCTCCATGACAGTCCCTCAAGAGTGTGAAATTTTCTAAACTTGTTGTTGTTGTTAGTTGCAAAGTTGTGGCTGACCCATCGCAACCCCATGGACAACATTCCTGTCCTCTATCATCCTCTGGAGTCCATTTAAGCTCATGCCTACTGCTTCAGTGACTTCATCCAGTCACCTTGTTCTCTGCCATCCCCTTCTTCTTTTGCCCTCAGTCTTTCCCAGCGTTAGGCTCTTCTCCAGTGAGTCCTTCCTTCTCATTAGGTGGCCAAAGTATTTGAGTTTCCTTTTCAGGATCTGGCCTTCTAAAGAGCAGTCAGGGTTGATCTCCTCTAGACTGACCGGTTGGATCGCCTTGCAGTCCAAGGGACTCGCAGAAGTCTTCTCCAGCACCAGAGTTCAAAGGCCTCAATTCTTTGGCGTTCAGCCTTCTTTTGTTGTTGTTGTTAGTCACGAAGTCGTGTCCGACCCATCACGTTCCTCCAGGACAACATTCCTCCAGGCCTTCCTGTCCTCTACCATCCTCTGGAGTCCATTTAAGCTCACGCCGACTGCTTCAGTGACTCCATCCAGCCACCTCGTTCTCTGCCATCCCCTTCTTCTTTTGCCCTCAATCTTTCCCAGCATTAGGCTCTTCTCCAGTGAGTCCTTCCTTCTCATTAGGTGGCCAAAGTATTTGAGTTTTCTAAACTTTAACCACACACAAATGCTGGGATGATTTCTCATCCATCTCCAACTCTGGTCTGCTGACATTCTAGTCATATCATGACACCTTTGGGTCAACATGACTGTATAGGTACTCCTCAGCAATGGACTCATTTAATGACTGCTCACAGTAACAACGGGGATGAAAAAGTAACTTTATGACCAATAGAGGCAGTCCTCGACTTATGCCACAATTAAGCCCCACATTTATCTTGCTAAGTGAGAAATTTGTTAAGTGAGTTTTGCCCCATTTTATGATTTTTCTTGTTAACTGAATCATTGCGGGTGTTAAATGAGTCACACGGTTGTTAAGTGAATCTGGCTTCCCCATTGACCTTGCTTTTCAGAAGGCTGCCAAAGGGGATTGCATGACTCCGGAACACTACAATCATCATAAATGCGAGTCAGTTGTCAAGCATCTGAATATAAATCATGTGACCAACCATGGGGATGTGGCAATGATTGTAAGTGGGAAAAATAGTCATAAGTCACTTTCTTCAGTGCCATTGTAACTGTCGTGTCCCACTCCTCCACTGAGGGCCGGGTCAGGGAAATCCGAATCAGACGTGCCTCTGCAGCTCTGCCAAAGTCCTAGCAAAGTCCTCAGAGCAGGCAGGAGACCAGAGAGTGACTTCAGCAAGATATGTTTAGACTTTGCCTGACTCTTTATATAGGCCATGGGGTGTGGCTTCATGACTCAGCACTTATCCAGGCCTGCCCCTCCCTTCCTTCTGTTGCCTCCGTCTATCACGTCTTCTGACGCGAGGGTCACTCCAGTCTGCAGCTGTTGGCAATTGACCTCCCTCAGGCTCACTTGCTGTGGAGGAGGGGGAGGGGTCTAGTTGCTCCGTTTGCCTGGGCATAGAGCCAGAGCTGGGGGCTGGAGATACTTCCTCCTCTTCAGCCTGTCTGGGCATGGAGCCAGGACTGGGGCCGGGAGGCATACTAGGACATTCCTCCGTGTTCGGAAGCAGATAAGAAGGCCCCGGCTGTGGTGAGATCGGACGAGACACAACAGTAACTTTGAACGGTCACTAAATGAACTGTTGTAAATTGAGGATTATCTGTGCTCAATTTAGGACTTCCATGGGTCACTAAAGCAAAGGAAAGCTGAAACAAGATTGCAAATTGTGGTTTCACTTAGTAACTGCGTTAATGACCTACTTGTTGGTGCTGATTTTGGTTGCTAAATGAGGACCGCCTATAATTCCCCAAAGGAAATAGATTATTCAATTGCACCGTGAGATGGCAGCTCTGCGTCTTTATATTCCTAAACGGGGGTTGAAATTTCCATAATTTTTTTTTAAAAGAAAACATTTAGATGTGTTGTTTGGTAATTGGAATCAACATTCAAATGTAAGCATCCAATTTCTCATTATTTTCACATCAGTACCAGTACCGAAAGGCATGGATCAGTGAACTGAGTTTCTCACTGCCCATGTGAATTCATTAATCAGCCTTTCCTAAGATGGCTGCAGAAGCAGACAGCTGTTGTAAGCACCTGTCCTTTTATAAGCCAATTTCATATATGTGCAATGATTTTTTCCCCTTCAGTTGTGTGTGCATTTTAACAGTACTATATTTCTTGGAATAATGTGAGGGAGCCATAATTCGGTCTTAGGCTCATGTTTGGAATGTGAAAATTCAAGAATTCAAGTCTATCATTTCTGAACTGCTGAAATAACAGAATATAGAATAATGTAGAGTTGGAAGGGATGTCGGAGGCCTTCTCGTCCAACTGCCTGCTTAAGCAGGCGATCCTATACCAGTGATGGCGAACCTATGCCATACATGCCAGAAGCGGCACGCAGAACCATCTCTCTGGGCATGCCAGCTGTTGCCCGTTACTCTTTTTCGTTCCAGCGTGCACATGTGCGCCAGCCAGCTGGTCTTTGCATGTGTGGGAGCACCGGAAACTGGAAGACTGGCATGCATGTGACTAACAGGAAGCTCAGAAACTGGAAGACCAGGTGACCGGCGTGCATGCACATGTCGGAAACTGGAAGCTCAGCGGAACTGCACTTCTGGTTTCCGGTGCTCCTGCACATGTGTGGGCGGGCTCCAGTGGTGAAATCTGAACCAATTTACTACCAGTTCTCTGGCTGCGCATGCATGCTGTGTGCGCACATGCGCAGTGTGCACCACGCACCAAATGTGAGGTGCACAGGCGCAGTGCAAGCCAAAAGCAGGCATAGGGTAAGTAGAACAGGGCACGGGAAGGGGTGATCAGCTGTGAGGCACAATCTTTTTTTTCACTTTTAAAAGCATTTTTTTACAACATATTCAGCCGAATAAGTTGTAAAAAAAATGCTTTTAAAAGTAAAAAAAAAAAGAGGCTCTGACGATAAGGCAGCTCAGCTGTGATCGTCAGAGCCTTTTTTTAAACCTTTTAAAAGCATTTTTTTACAACCTATTCAGCTGAATAGGTTGTAAAAAATGCTTTTAAAAGTGAAAAAAGGCTCTGACCATTGCATGGCTCAGCTGCGATCGTCAGAGCCTTTTTTTAATCTTTTAAAAGCATTTTTTAAAAGAAGTAGCAAGACTGCAAGATGGCAAGACGGCGAACGGCCAATTGGGTGGGCATGGGGGGTGGGCAGGGATTTTTGCTACCGGTTCTCTGAACCATCTGCTGCTATTGTTACCTGATTGGCTGATCCCGTCTGAAACGGGAGCATTTCATCCCTGGCGCGCTCCCATTTTGGCACCTGGTGCCAAAAATGTTCACCAACACTAACCCTATATGAATCCAGTCAAATGGCTGTCCAATCTCTTCTTAAAAACTTCCAGTGATGGAGCATCCACAATTTCTGAAGGCAAGCCATTTCACCAGTTAATTATTCTCATTGTCAGGAAATTTCTCCTTAATTATTGGTGTTCTAGGTTGCTTGTCTCCTTGTTTAGTTTCTATCCATTGTTTCTTGTCTTGCCCTCAGGTGCTTTGGAGAATAGTTTGACCCCCACCACTTCTTTGTGGCAACCGCTCAGATTCAGTATTGGAAATGGTACTGCTAGCATGTCACCCTTAATCCTTCTTTTCATTAGAGTGGACAAATCCAATTCTTGTCACCATTCTTCATATGTTTTAGCCTCCAGCCTCCTAATCATCTTTCTTGCTCTTCTCTGCACTCTTTCCAGAGTCTCAATATGCTTTTTATAACATGGTGACCAAAACTGGATGTAGTATTCCAAGTGTGATCTTACCAAGGCGTTATAAAGGATGCTAACACTTCACGTGCTCTTGATTCTATCTTTCTGTTAATGCAACGTAGGATTGCATTGGCTTTTTTGGCTGCAGCCAAAAGCCGCCCCCCCCCCAAAATAAAATAAAATTTTAAAAAAAATCCAAGCAAACACTAAGCATCAGCTTTTTTTCTTTAAAAAAATCTCTGTCTGAGATCTAGTAATCATCTGAATTACTTCGGATGATTTGGATAAGGGGGTCTTACAATGGGCTGCAACTCTGCAAAGTTGTAATGATTTTTCAGTTTCGATGAAATCTTATTTATTATTTATTTATTTAATCATATTTATATACCGCCCTATCTCCTGAGGGACTCAGGGCGGTTAACAGCCACATAAAATATACATAAATACAAGTTAAAACCCCAATTAAAAAACTTATTAAATACGGCCGAATATTAAAACCCCAATAGAATAATAAAAACCCCATTAAAACCAAATTTAAAAATTTAAAATCTTAGTCCAGTCCTGCGCAAATGAAAAGATGTGTCTTAAGCTCGCGGCGAAAGGTTCGAAGGTCAGGAAGTTGACGAAGTCCTGGGGGAAGTTCGTTCCAGAGGGCGGGAGCCCCCACAGAAAAGGCCCTTCCCCTGGGCATCGCCAGCCGGCACTGCCTGGCTGACGGCACCCTGAGGAGTCCCTCCCTGTGAGAGCGTATACGGGTCGGTGGGAGGCAACCGGTGGCAGTAGACGGTCCCGTAAGTATCCCGGCCCAATGCCATTCTCATTCTCTGTCAATGAAACCTGTCGGGCCAACTGCAAATGGAGACTTTATCGCTGCTGATAGACAACATAGCAACATTGACCTCCTGTTATCTTGGTAGCAAGAAAAGATGAAATCCAAAACCAGACACTGGACAATTTTGATGAGTGTAGTGAATGATGTCTCATCTGCACTCAGTGGCCTTTGAGCCATTATTTTGCTCTGCTAATTTAATAATAGGTATTTAGACGTATTTCTATTTCATACACCTCCGATGGATGGAGCAAGGTTGAAAAATTAGAACCACATTAGGATCCTGTTTTCCATTACAACATCCAGCTTCAGTAATTACAGCTTATCTTCTTTTAATCATATGCAACTGGGTAATTTGAGCCCACCTTGATGGCCCCATATAATATTTCCTTTAGAAGCTCCCTGGTATAGGTGGCACTTCAAAATTAAACTATACGATAAAAACCTCAGTACATATCCTTTCCTGAGCAGTATCATGTTTAAAAGAAAGAGAAGACCATTATAATCAAAGGGATGCGGAAAGGATGACATTTTGCAAACAACTTTGGATAAAAATTCTCTGTGGAATTCACCAAAGCATCTCTGAATTCCAATGAATGTGTTTCACGGGTGACCACTGGAATAACAGAATAACAGAGATGGAAGGGACCTTGAAGGTCTTTTGGTGCAACCCCCTGCCCAAGCAGGAGGTCCAATACCATCCCAGACAAGTGGCTGTCCAGTCTCTTCTTAAAAGCCTCCAATGATGGAACAATTTCTGAAGGCAAGCCATCCCATTGGTTAATTGTTCTCACAGTCAGGCAATTTCTCCTATGTTGCTTCTCTCTTTGATTAGCTTTCATCCATTGTTTCTTGTCCTGCCTTCTGTTTGCTTTGGAAAATAGGTTGACTCTCCTCGTCTTTGTGGCAGCCCCTTAGATATTGGAACACTGCTATCATGTCTGGTTTGGTTCTGCAACCCAACAAGACAGAAACAGACTTCAGAGGATTATTAGAACTGCAGAAAAAAACAATTGCTACCAACCTACCTTCCTTCCATTGAGGACCTGTATACTGCACGAATCAAGAAGAGGGCTGTGAAAATATTTACAGACCCCTCGCATCTTGGACATAAACTGTTTCAACTCCTACCATTAAATGACGCTATAGTGCAGCGGTTCTCAACCTGTGGGTCGGGACCCCATTGGGGGTTGAATGACGATTTGCCAGGGGTCGCCTAAGACCATCGGAAATATGGGAAATATATTTGCGAGTCGAAGAATCGTGCTCCAATGGTTGACTCCACAAGCCAGCTGCAGGCTCTTCAAATCGCTAGCTGAATTCGGTTCAGGCGCGATGAATTAAAAAAGAGAGAAATCTTTACTCTGATGTCTCCCTCTCAAGCCAGCTGCAATCACTCCCAATCGCTAGCCTAATCTGGCTTCAGGCGCCATAAACTTAATAGGGGAGGAGTCTCCGCTTTAATGCCTCCGTCCTCAAGGCAATCGCAAGCAGTTCAGATCGCTAGCCAATACGGCTTCAGGAGCGATAAATTCAAAATGAAAATAATTTTATGGTTGGGGTTGCCACATCGTGGGGAATTGTATTAAAGGGGACTCACAGCACTATAAAGGTTGAGAACCACTGCTATAGAGCATTGCACACCAGAACAACTAGGCACAAGAACAGCTTTTTCCCGGATGCCATCACTCTGCAAAACAAATAATTCCTTCAACATTGTCAAACTATTTACTAAATCTGCACTACTATTAAGTTTCTTATCGTTTCCATCACCCATCTCCTTCCACTTATGAGTGTAACTTTGTTGCTTGTATCCTTACAATTTATACTGATATTGTTTCCTGATTGCTTAATTGTAGCCTATGACTATCGTTAAGTATTGTATCATTAAGTGTTAAATTGTACTCTATGACTATCATTAAGTATTGTGTCGTACCTTGATGAAGGTATTTTTTCTTTTATGTACTCCGAGAGAGTATGAACCAAGACAAATTCCTTGTGTGTCCAATCACATTTGGCCAGTAAAAAATGCTATTCTATTCTATTCTATTCTATTCTATTCTATTCTATTCTATTCTATTCTATTCTATTCTATTCTATTCTATTCTATTCTATTCTCATGTCCCCCCTAGTCTTTCTTTTCACCAGACTAGCCATGCCCACTTCCTGAAATGGTTCTTCAACCACCTCCAGCCCCTTAATCATTTTTGTTGCTCTTCTCTGAACTCTTTCTAGGGTCTCTGCGTCTTTTTTTTTTATAAGACAAAAGACTAATGACGATTTTCTTTTTTTAATAGGGTGGTGGATGGAACATGAGCAATTAGAAATATTAAACAGGGTCAGTCCAGACTATTGAACCCATCAAGGTCTCTATTGTCAATTCTAGCAGCAATTTCCCAAGAACCTGGGGCTTTTTTTATCCAAATGTAAAACTACACTCCCAATTTTACTCTGATAGTTTTCACATAAATAGGCTGTGATTCAACTAATCTTGCTTCACTTCAGGGAAAGTAATAACTGTTTATAGTTGAATCAATCAATCAATCAATCATTTTTTATTTGGTTACAGACCAGCAAATAAAACAGGGAAATCACAATTAATTAAGATGGGGAAAAAAACAGTTCTAAAACAACTACGAAGGAATAGAAATGAAATTATGGCATGCTGCACAAACTATAGAACAGTATTTAGATTGATCTGATGATAACTACTTCAGTAAAGCAGAATGACCAGAATGTTTAGTAAAGAATTGAAATAATTCATGATGAGGGTTTGTATAGAGGGAAAAATACAAAATAACTTGTTCCATCATTTCAATTATTCTTCCATTGCGTGGACACCATTTCAGTTTGAAGGGTTTTTTTTTTCAATATATGGTATCCATTCAAGTAATGGCTATTGGGAGGTTATTGAATCTAGGTAAGGAAAACTGATCTTCTTCTTCTTCTTCTTCTTCTTCTTCTTCTTCTTCTTCTTCTTCTTCTTCTTCTTCTTCTTCTTCTTCTTCTTCTTCTTCTTCTTCTTCTTCCTCCTCCTCTTCCTCCTCCTCCTCCTCCTCCTTCTTCTCCTCCTCCTCCTCCTCCTCCTCATCCTTTTGGAGATCCACTTGACAAAATTACCATCAGTTAATTACAAAAGGCAGCTTTACTTGCAACAGCTTACAGATAGTCCTTGATCACAGTTCAGCTGAAAACTTCTGTTGCTAAGTTTGTTGAGTGAGGTTTGCATCATTTTATAACCTTTCCTGCCACAGTTGTTAAGTGAATCACTGCAGTAGTTAAGTTAGTAACTACTAACTTGTGGTTGTCAAGTGAATGTGGCTTCTCCATCAACTTTGGTTATCAGAAGGTCACAAAACACTGTACCCGTCATAAATATGAACCAGTTGCCAAACAACTGAAAATGGATCACGTGACATGGGTATGTTGCAATGGTGAAAAATGGTCATAAGTCACTTTTTTCAGTGCTATTGTAACTTTGAGTGGCCACTAAATGAATTGTTGTAAGTCAAGGACTACCTGTCCATCCTGCAACCTCTATCAAACTTCAAAATCTGCCAAGTCATTAGGAAGGACTCAGGAGGTGGATAGAAATGCCAAATCCTGTCTAAACATATGGCTGAGCATGTAACCAACATAAAACCACCTTCACCTATGGGGAAAATGGAGTAGAGGACCGGTTTGCTCTAGTGGTTAAAGTACCTGGCTAGAAACCAGGAGAAGTTCTAGTCCTGCCCTAGCCATGAAAGCCAGTCTGTTGAACAATCACTCTTTCTCAACCCAACCCACCTCACAGGTTGGTTGTTGTGGGGGAAAAACAAGGAGGAAGGGATATTAGGTGCATTCCCCACTTTGAGTTATATGTAAAAATAAATAAAACTTGGAAAGCTATCTATGTAAAAAAGGCTGTATGTATGTATGTATGTTCCAGCATAACTCTGGAACACCTTGAGCAATTTCAACCAGACTTGGTACGCAGATGACTTACTATCTGGAAGCAAATACTGTGGGGGTAAGACACCCATGGGGTGCGTATGTGTGTGTATGTGTCCCAGCATAACTGTGGAATGCCTGGGACATTAAAGAGAGGGAGTGCAGTGTCCTAGAAGGGCAATTGTTTGTGAAGTCATGGGAGGGGGAAGGGAGAGCCTGGGGCATTAAGGAGAGTGAGTGTGGCATCCTAGAGCGGCAATTGTTTGTGATGTCAATTCCTTCACAGCTTTCTCTGGAAAGGCAGCTGTGACATTCACCCTCCAGTGGAGCAATGGGGAAGCGCCTGATGGATTTGGGGCACAGTGCCAGGATCATAGACAGGGGGTGAAAGAGGAGTGCATGAGGGGGAAGGGGGAGGGCAGGGATGATGGGATGATGGGCATGGGAATGGGGGAAGAAAGACCCCTCTCAATGGCTCCCTGTCAGACAAAGGCTTCAACGTCTATAAATACCCAGGCAATACAGGGTTACCAGCTAGTAAATAAATAAATAAAAAGGCAAAAGTATCCATAACAAGCCACACTGTATTTCTTTATTTAAATCGACAACAGAAAATTGTATCTTAGTCCAGGACTTCTCCATATGTCCTCTTCTATTCCTTAGAGGGACAAATAACCTTTTCTCTTGATACAGGACTCAGGTATTGATCTGTGATACTGTTTGTTCTAGCCGTGTTCCCAGAGGTATGTTCAGTTTGAAACGTTAAAGCTAGTTTATTAGTTGTCCCGGGCTCATTTCTTGTAGAGAATCAAGCTAATACTGTGGTTATTTAATGGCTTTCTTGTGTTTTCCCTTGAGCCTGCCAATCTGAAGCCTGATAGGCCAAAAAGCTTTCTCTTCCCCTTCTATTTTTTTTAAAAAAAATCACCATTAGTAAAACAATAAGGCACACAAAAACTTACTCTGTTTGAAACAGTCAGCATATGCAATTGGTCGAGAATCTGTCGGCATACCAATAATTTGGAACTTGGATTTATGTTGACTGGGAAGACTTGGAAATGGTTCCAGGAAACAAACATGAATAGGATGATACAATCATAGAAATGGAAGGGAACTTGGAGGTCTTTTAGTCCAACCCTTTGCCCAAGGCAGGATACTTTACTTCAGTTCTGGACAAATGGTTGTCCAGTGTTTTCTTGAAAACTTCCAATGATGGAGCATCCACAACTTCTTTACAATAGAAAGCATTCTGACTCAGTGCATTATGGTGTGGTATTGTTGTAGCTCCAGCCCCCGAACCTGGCCCCATGCCCGAAAGTGACTCTGAGAGTGAAGGGGAAGGGCCTTACCTCAGAAGCACTGATTCCTTTGGCCCGGCTTCAGGAACCAGAACCAGGCCAATCAGAGGATGTAATGAAGCTGACATCCCCTGATTCCTCCCTTCCTCAGGCTACGCCTTCAGACGCAGCTGATAATCATACTAATCAAGCCTGGATCGACCCGTGCTTCAGAAGATTAGAGAGGTGTCGTCATCAGAGGGAAGGATGGGGCAGGAGCAGGAGCCCCACCCCACAGGATATATAAGGAGCTTTGGGACTGTTCTCAGTTCCATGGGAAGCAAATTAACTGAACCATGTCGAAGTGTATTGTTGCGATTGAAGCTAAAGTAATCTTCGACAGGAAGGACATTGTAGCAGATGATTTTATGAGTTATACTCAGGTCATTCCAAAGGCGGCAGAGTTCTAAATTTTCTAAACCCAGGATTTCAAGTCTGGTGGCATAAGGTATTTTGTTGTGATCAGAGGAATGGAGAACTCTTCTTGTAAAATATTTCTGGACACGCTCAATTGTATTAATCTACGAAATGTGAACTTATTGCACATCGCGCCGGCCCTGCAAGTCAATCTTACTATGTAGTTGTAGAGTTATTTTTCATTCAGGAGTTTGACAGCCCATGGATAAAAATTGTTCTTCAGCGTGTTGGTCCGGCTGGCTATGCTTCTATATCTCCTTCCCGATGGTAGAAGAATAAAGAAGGGCTGACCAAGATGTGAGTCGTCCCTGAGGATTTTTCTCATTCTTCTAAGGCAGAGAGCCCTAACGATGTCATCTAATGGTATCAGAGAACAGCCCATGATGCTTTGTGCTGTGCTCAATGTCTTTCTATCTGCAGCTGTGAAGCCAGCATACCACACCATATCTGTTCTGTCTCCGTCCTCACTTTGGAGTAACGAGTTGGCCTACAGCCAGTGGGTTCACGGCTCCTATCAGTCCTGGCTGAGAAAACGCAGCTGCCTGCCAAAAAGTTCAAACAGATTAAGACTTCATCTTTTTTTACATGGAGCATACCACCCCACATTTATTTTATTTTTATTTATTTATTGTCACAACAGTATATATAAGCATAAGCATGAAATAACTATATGAATTTAATACAATCAAAGGGAACATTAGGACAGGAACGGTAGGCACGCTGGTGCTCTTATGCACGCCCCTTACAGACCTCTTAGGAATGGGGTGAGGTCAACAGTAGACAGTCTTTGGTTAAAGCTTTGGCGATTTTGGGAAGAGACCACAGAATCAGGTAGTGCATTCCAGGCATTAACAACTCTGTTACTGAAGTCATATTTTCTGCAATCAAGATTGGAACAGTTCACTTTAAGCTTAAATTTATTGTGTGCTCGTGTATTGTTGCGGTTCAAGCTGAAGTAGTCTTTGATAGGAAGGACATTATAGCAGATGATTTTATGAGTTTCTAAACCCAGGATTTCAAGTCTGGTGGCATAAGGTATTTTGTTGTGATCAGAGGAGTGAAGGACTCTTCTTGTAAAATATTTCTGGACACGCTCCATTGTATTAATGTCCGAAATAAGGTGTGGGTTCCAGACAGATGAGATGTATTCAAGAATTGGTCTAGCAAATGTTTTGTATGCTTTGGTTAGTAGTGTAATCTTTCTGGAGAAGAAGCTACACAGGATTAAGTTTAAATTTAAAAATGAAATTTGGTTGCCTGCTCTCAAGAGCAAATGTATATCAACCCAAACACATACATAACACACATATACATATGGTATATACATAGATACATACCTGCAACTGAGGGTGGGATTCAAAAATTTTAGCAACCAATTTTCTGCCCGGTTGATGGGTGAGTGTGGCCATGGTGGGTGTGGCCTACCCGGCTTCCTGCACCATGGTGGGGGGGTGGCTTTTCGCCCTCCCCAGGCTCTGGAGACTTTCCTTAAGCCTCCAAGAGGACAAAAACAGCCTCCTCTGGGCTCTGGAGGCCCTCCAGAGGCTGGAAACCGACCCATTCCCAGATTTCCGGAACTTCCGGTAGGCCTGTTTTTCACCTCCCAGAGCCTTCACGCGGGCCCTGCACTTACTTGGCATCCAAAACAGTCCACTTGGAGACTCCTGGGAGGGGAGGGGTGGGCGGGGCCAGCCAGTCCTTACAACTAATGGTTTGGCGAACCAGATGTAAAATTAGCATCCGGTTCGCCCGAACTGGTCTAGCCGGCTGAATCCCACCCCTGCCTGCAACATACATGTATATATCAAACAGATAAAAAAGAGTGGTACTTCGATGACACCGTTGTAGCTGACATTTTGATTATTTGAATCATAGGCAGAATAACAGAATATAACAGAGTGGGAAGGGATCTTAGAGGTCTTATAGTCCATCCCCCCTCATCCCCCACATATAGAAATGTAGAACTGGGAAAGTTGTGCCATTGGATCTACCAGAGGAGAGGAACAATACAAAAACATGTATTCTTGGGATGATATGATCTTTCTGTTTAAAAAAAAATAATAACCTTCACACCTTTTTACTTATTTCAAGTGACACAACAGACCGGGTGTTTTCTATGCTTTTTCCTCCTGAGAGTATGGAGCAAATTACATCATTAGGGGATTTTACAGAACTTTTTGAGCTGGGAGCAATTATAATTCTGTCAATAGTTTTCTGAGTCACTATTCTTCTTTCCTTCTAGAAATGCTTTTATCCCCATTATACTAATAATAGCAATAGCCCTTAGACTTAGACACACTATAAAAAGATGTTGAGACTCTAGAACAAGTGCAGAGAAGAGCAACCAGGATGATTAGGGGACTGGAGGCTAAAACATTCAATGAACGGTTGCAGGAACTGGGCATGGCTAGTCTAGTGAAGAGAAGGACCAGGGGAGACAGGATAGCAGTCTTCCAATACTTGAGAGGCTGCCACAGAGAGGAGGGGATCCAGTTATTTTCCAAAGCACCTGAAGGCCAGACAAGGAATAATGGATGGAAACTGAACAAGGAGAGATTCAACCTAGAAATGAGGAGGAACTTAATCAACCAATGGAACCACTTGCCTTCGGAAGCTTCATCACTTGAGACTTTCAAGACTTTCAAGAAAAGATTGGACTGCTATTTGTCAGAAATGGTATAGGGTCTTCTGCTTGAGTGGGGGATTGGACTAGATGATCTACAAGGTCCCTTCCAACTCTGTTAATCTGTTAAATACCGCTTTGCAGTGCTTTACAGCCCTCTCTAAGCAGTTACAGAGTCAACCTCTTGCCCCCAACAATCTGAGTCCTCATTTTACCGATCTCGGAAGGATGGAAGGCTGAGTCAACCTTGAGCTGGTCAGGATCCAATTGCTGGCAGTGGGCAGAGTCAG